>NC_058498.1:880000-1167500 GCF_020382885.2 Scatophagus argus | reverse complement strand
GGGAAAAATGGAGAGAGAGAAGGATAATTAGATGTGTCTGATCATGACGTGTCTTAGTTTAGTTTAAGACAAAGACTGGAAACAGGGGGAAACTGCTAGCTTAGCTTAGCACAAAAATTCAAAACAGTGGGAAACTGTTAGCCTAGCCTAGCGCAAAGACTGGAAACAAGGAGCAACAGTTAGCTTAGCACAAAGATTGGCAACAAGGAGAAACAGTTAGCTTAGCACAAAGATTGGAAACAAGGAGCAACAGTTAGCTTAGCACAAAGATTGGCAACAAGGAGCAACTGTTAGCTTAGCACAAAGACTGGAAACAAGGAGAAACAGTTAGCTTAGCACAAAGATTGGCAACAAGGAGCAACTGTTAGCTTAGCACAAAGACTGGAAACAAGGAGAAACAGTTAGCTTAGCACAAAGATTGGCAACAAGGAGAAACTGTTAGCTTAGCACAAAGACTGGAAACGGGGGGGGGACTGTTAGCTTAGCTCCATTAACACAGGAAGATTCCACCACCCAGCAGCTTCCAGTCTGTCTGAGACCTGCAGCCGCTGGTTTGACTGGACCAGCTATGACTCTGGTGAACTAATAACATTTATTTTACTGCCTCCTGTTGACACGCTCTGACCTTTGCTCCATTTCTTCTACTTCCAGTGGATGTTCAGCATGAAAGCTGAGCGGCTGCTGTAATCTGTGTAATATGATGTGAACGAGGGCTCCACACAGCAGAGTTATTACAGCGCCGTCACACTCGGACCGATCAGGGTTTTATTTCTCTGAGCAGCAGGAGCAGGAGGAGCAACACTGTTATCGTCCTCCCTCCTCCTCCTCCTCCTCGTGGTTTACACGTCTACAGATTGTCATCCTGCTGAATTACAACCAGCCAGGAGGTCTGTGACTTCAAGTTTACCTCATACTTCTACTGCAGTCCATCTCAGAGGGAAAGCGTGTTTCTGCTCTACATTTATGTGATAACTTAAATAACACGAAACATAATCAGCAAATAAATGATGATATTGTATCAGTAAGGCACACAGGAGCATTTTGTAAAGTGACACCTTCACCTTCTCTTTTTCTGTGCTTCTACTCTTGCATGCAGGACTTTTATTTGTAATAGAGTATTCTGAGGTGAAGATGAAGAAGATGAAGATCTGAGGTGTCACAGCTGAGAGCAACAGAACAGGGTTCTACAGAGAACCTCAGGAGAACCCGCTGAACAGGATTAATCCGAATCTAAATGTACAAAGCATTAAGTCTCATTGAATTTCTATTTACATTCTCAAAATCATTTACCCAGTTGCAGTTCATGTGTGTCCTGGCCAATCAGGGAGCAGAAAGATGCTTCACTCTGTTGCTACTCCAGGTGAACTCTGTGTAAACATCCTTTCTGACTGCAGCTGTGCTGAAAACAGCCAAAGACGTTCTGACCTTCTGACGTGACCCGCCTCCTGAATCGCCACGGCAACCTCTGAGCCTAACGAGCCTTAACGAGCGCCTGAGGATGAAATGAAACCAGCTGACGTCAGTGAGGGAAGCCGAGAGTCCCCCCCTCCAAAAAAAATAAAAACCTGAGCTGAGGTTTGTTAGCAGCCACAGTCCCACAGATTCTCTCTGTTCCTCACCCCCCCGGTCCCCCCGTCCCCCCTCCAGGGCGGCTTTGAACGCGGCCCTGCGGCAGCGTGGCGGTCGGACTCTCTGTCAGTGTAAACAGGGTGAGCGATGAGGCGTCTCGTTAGCACTTCAAAGCTCGTCAGGTGGTGGGAGGCTGGGGGGCGGGGGGGGGGGGGGGGGGGGGGCTGTATGTTTAATTGTACGAGGGGGGGAGTGAATGGGGGAGAGGGGGGTGAAAACAAACGGTGATGTCGGTGACCTTCAACAAGTTTGTCATCGACTCAGAGAGAAACTGAAAACTGCTGCAGAGTTTTTGTTCATCTGCTCATCTCTCGTCTTCACTTTCGTTTCCTGCCGTCTTTCCTTTCTTATGTCTTCTCTCCTGTCCTTCTTATCTTTCCTTCTTTCCTCCTCTCTTCTCCCTTTCTCGTCATTTTTCTCTTTTTTGCGTGTTTGTGTTTAGTCGTCCACATCAGCACTGATTGCCTCCCCCAGCTCGTCGCCGTGGGAACGGTGAACAGCGATGTGCAGAGGGGCAGTGAGCTGATGAAGAGGAGGAGGAAGATGACAGCAGGAAGTTAAACTGAGGAAGGAAGGAACAGAGGAAGGGGAGGAAGAGTGAGAGGAGGAGCGATGCGGTTGGCTGCAGGTCTCGGGGGGGGCGGGGACATGTCCTGTGTGTTTGATTGGCAGGCAGGGCCGGCCAATTGAGACGAACTAATGGAGCGGGACGTGGTCGCCAGGGCGACAAAGAGTGAAGCTGCCAGAGCTGTCAATCAAAGAGAGAGAGAGAATGTGTGTGTGTCAGGACTGATTTTTGGAGCATGGCCTCCCTCTCCCATGATGCACCTCTGCACACAGACCATCTGTGTCGGTCAGAACTACACACAAAATCAAAAAGTTACCAAAACCAGAAGCTCAACAGGAAGTGGAGACACTGCTGTCACCTGACCTGAGAACAGGTTGTCAGCTAAAGAACACAGGAGGGACGTGTAAAACGTGTCCAGTGAGCTCAGGTGGTTTTATGAACCAATCACACGATGAGAATCAAACTCACGTCAGACTTTTCTGTCAATGAGACTGATGGGTCTCACACTGATGATTCAACACACCGCGAATGGACCACGTTCACCCATTCTCACACACACTCACACACACACCGATGAACTCCACCTGCTCCACCTCGAGTGCCCGCCAACAGAGCGTCACTCGGCGCTCTCAGGCGTCTGCACAGTCCGCTCGTTCCATTCAGGTGTTGTGCATCCTGGTTTGCTGAGGAGCTGAAATGGAACTGAGCCATTGTTCCTGCTGTCTCTGCCTGCTGCTACAAGTCAACATGTCTGCCGTGAAAAAGGTGAACAAAGCTGATGTTTTTACACAGTAAAGGTACAACTGAACAAAAGGAAATATGCAAAGGAAGTGTGGACTTCGATCCCCAGCAGTTTAACGCTGCTGGGAGAAAAAGGCGAACTTGATGACTGATCATGTTGCTTATAGAAACAGCACATAAACGTGGAAGACGTGTTGAGTTTGTGTTGACTGGGAAAACTCAGCGCCGACCTCCGCCCCTCTGGGACGTCCACAGAGACGCACCTGCGCCCCCAGGTAGAGACCTCACCTGCTGCTCCCCGTGAGACACTGTCACACACACACACACACACAGCAACTCTCCAGAGCCTCATCGAGACACACGGAAACACTGACACATCCAGTCCCAAGACACACACACTCATCAGGATAATTAGTCTCTCGTTGTTGCCTCATTAAACAAATCGACCAATCAAATCAATCTGTGCAGCTCATGAACTCGTTAGGAAACAACAGTTTAACACATCACACACACACACACACACGCTAACTGATGTACACTTAGAGCATCTGAAGTGACAGTGTTGAGACCTGAATACAACAGGACTTTGTAACTGTCAGTGAAGGCGTCCTGCTGGAGCCGCTGCAGGTGGACACACTCTGCAGGCTAATCGCTCACACTGACTCGTACTCGACACACTCATCGTATGCTGTGTGTGGGATACGTAAACGCAGCGGCGTTTCAGGTCTCGCAGACGACCGGGCTTTCCGAGTTTTTCCACGTGTTACTGAACGTTCCACCCTCCTCTAATCGAAACCCGGAGACCAAACGCTCGGCGTTCCTGAAGTCGACTCTTTTCAGGGCTCGTCGAATGTTTTTCTCACTATTTCAACACTTTGAACGTCTCATACTGTGGTCGACAAATGACTTGACCTTCATCTACATTACAGCCGAGCATACACTTTAAAGGGACAGTTCAACATTTTGGGACGTTCTTCTCGTGCTGAGAGTTCATGTCCCTCACTGTGAGCCAGCCAGCAGCTGGTTGGCTGGCTGCGGAGCTTCTTATTCTACCTGACCCCTCCAGACCTCACGAGACTAAAGACAATGTAGTCCAGGCCCGGCTTGGATCCTGGATCAGGTCTCAGCTGCTATGTCAGAGGCTCAGCTCTAAGAAACATGAACTTGAGGAGTATCAGAGTTTTTCATGGTCCCAGCAGAGACAGAGAGCGGCTTCAGGTTTCATTAGTCCTGCTCCTGAGCCAGCACAGAGAGGTGTGGGAGGGGGCTTCTGGGTAATTTAACCGAAATTACACACTCGCCCATGTCGGGGAAGATTCAGCGTCGGGGCTGAACAGGAAGTACATTGCATCAAGCAGCAGGACGTCCCAACTGTTTGATTCTCACTTTTCGGCCCCCCAAAAGAGGGGCTGCGGAGGCTGGGCTGGGGTGTCAGCCGCCTGACTGCGACCAATCAGTGGGCTGGGGGTGGAGGTGGGCGGGGCAGAGGCCGCCCACCCCCACAGAGGGGGAGGAGGGTTACTAAGAGGACACACTGTTCCCACTGAGGCTGTTCTGGCTCTTCTGAACTCAGTTCTCTGGGCTCTGGACTGTTGGACCAACAAAACTAAACGTTTCATGACGCTGAACTTTGTGCTGAACATTTTCCACTTTGCTCTGACGAGTCATAGATCAGACGATTGATCAGTTCAGTGAGAAGTTTCTAAGATGGATTTTATCTTGTAGAGAAAGTCACAGCAGCTTCAGGGTCACACAGGATGCATTCGGGTGCAGCACCGAGTGTACGTCGCTGCAGTTACACTAAAGTAAGCAGACTGAAGCTGCACTGCATGTCATTACATTTAGATCTGATCTGTCAGATACACATGAGATGTGCAGACAAGCTGTTTGTGCCGAGATGCTGCAGTGCGAAAAATCTGAACAATCAAACAAAAGGATCCACCAGGAAGAAGACAGGAAGCGTTCGAATCAGAGAGGAACGACGTGTTTCACGAACGTCTCATTAATCACTTCTGTTAACAATTTGTGTTCTCATCAAACAATCCGATTAGATTTGCTGTCTGGCGGACTTTAATGCTTTCAGAACAGGACTTTTCTGTTGACTGGGATGATTTCTTTATTGAAACGTTTTGTCATGTGATCAGCTGTGGAATAAAACTCGTGTTTCTTTCTTTTACTTTAGTAAACCAAATTACTCGCAAACTGTTACTGAAGTACAAACATCGCAAATCGTATTCTGCTGCTGATGATTAACAACATGGACTACAGATTACTGATTATCGATTAATCTGCACCTTATTTTGGCGAATAATCGTTCAATCTGTGAGATGAAAACACACTTGAGTGAGTGTGCTGAGTGATCCGTGCTGTCGCACGCAGCAGCACGTTGGCCACATTTCGCCACACGTGTTGCTCATCTGTCGTTAATCAGAGCTTTTCGAGCGCTCGTCTCGTTGTCTCAGCGAGCCCGCGGGCTGAACGGACGACAGCCAGAGGGACGAGAAGAGCTGCACACGTTCAAACCACGGATTCGTCTCCTGGGCTTTAATAAAGTTTGACATAAAACTGAGAGTCCCGGAGAGCCGACTGAAGGCTCTGCTGACGGGGGGCTGAGGTGCGGGGCCTTAAAGGTCAGAGGTCAACAGCGTTTGATTTGTTGCCCTCCACAGTGTGAAACGTGAAACCTCTGCAGCGACAGACTGAGCGTGTGCAGAACGACGCCTCGTTTCTGGAAAACACACAAACTGAGATCCGTTCCTTCGCTCGTCGTCCTCACCAGACTCTGCTTCAGGATCTCACGGTTTTAGACCTCAGAAGATCAGGAGGAACGAGTCCATCCAGCAACAAAAACTCTCTCGTTCTGCTCGCGCTTTCATTCAGTCCAGCTGATTTTTACAAACAAATTAAAATGTGTCAAAACTAAACACATGAACCGCCTGCAAAGCTCTTCTGCCTGCTTTCAGTCGGTTCACAGCGTTCAGATGACTTCACAGACTGAGGTTTGGCTCCAGCTGACGAGTCGGTGCTTCGACGCAGATGAATGAAGGCGCTAACGTCGGCGTTGGTATGCAGCTGGGGGTCGGGGTTAGAGACGGGAATGTTTGGTCGAACACAAAACACAACATTCGAAGGCGTCACCAAGTATCAATCGATCGCTCAAAACGATAAGTAGATCGTGAAAATAATTGTTAGTTTCAGCTTTAAACAGCAGCAATTAAATTTAATTCATTCTTAAACTTTTATAGAGAAGCTTCAGGAACGTTTCAGATTTTATATTTTACGTTGACGCAAAAATAAAGTACTTTTTTTTTTTTGCAAATTTAAGATGTAGTGGGGACAAAAATATTTTAAAAACATCCATATATAAAATAAATTCATATTTTAGACACATATCATATATATATATTTTTTAGGTATTTTGTGTTGCGGAAATGCTGATAATTAAACAATAAAATGAGAAGAGCGCAGCGACACACACACACACACACACACACACACACACACACACACACACACTTCAGATTCAATAGGAAATGTGATTTCTTTGAATTTAAAATAAATTTAAATTTCTGAAAAATCACTGAAGGACTTAAATGCTGTAACTGCATTAATAAAAATATTATAAAATGCAGTATTAATACTCACAAAATGTCAAAATTAATTTTGTCAAATAACAACAAATTTACATTTTTATTTTTACTACACGCTTTCTGAATATTTTAATGTTACAATAATTTGAGTAAATCGTAACAAATTAACTGTTAATTTCTATATATTAACGATAAATTAAAATGACCAATACCAATAACATAATGTCTGAAACATTTTGATGATTTTGAAACGGAGCAGACGGCCATTAAAACATTTCAGGAAGTGAACTGATTTCAAATTTTAAATTCATTACAAAACATTCAAAGAGAAGAAGGTTCTTAAATTTTCCATATAATCCAAATAAATAATTCTAATAAAGAAAACACTGAATGTTTCCCCTGGTTCAGCTTGGTCTTTGTGACCCTGCTGGTCTCTGGAGCCAGCGGGGGGTCAGAGGGGGAGTCTGCGGGCTCGGGGGGGTGAGGAGGAGGTGGATTAGTTCTACTCGGTCGCCCTCCCCCTCCTGTCCCGGCTGTCAGCGGTCGATACGCTCCACCAATCACACGCTGCAGTCAACAATAGCTGCCATCATTCCCGCAATTCCCTGAGAGGACGGAGAAGTTTCTCCTAAGATCCTCCGGCAGGACGAAGTCTCACTCTGATCTGAGAGGAAATCACTTTTAGCTGCTCCGAGGTCATCACTCCGACTGTTCAACACTTCACTCTGCCATACAGACCCGACACTCCAGACTCAGACGTACTACGTATCAAACACACACACACACACACACACACACACACACAAACACACACCCAGACACACACACACGGTTCAGAGAAAACAACGTGACTTTGACACGTAGAAACATTTCTACAAACAGTTTCAAACTTCAGTTTTCGTATTGTTCTTCGTGAAAACGTTCTGATAACAACGCGAACAAACTGAAGTTCTGTCCTGCCACACGACATACAAATACTGCAGTAGAGAAACTCACAGGACAGCAGGTCCACCGTGTGTCCTGCGGCCACCTGAGTCGGTCTGCGGGGTCTGAAGAGCTTGTTAGGGTGTTTCCCGTTAAGGCACAGCTGACCGTTGGCTGAATGCGACTTTTTCAAGCGTTTGGTTCTTATCAACGCTTTTGTAGGTATTTTTCTGCTGCTTCTGTGCCCCTCACAAACTTGTTGGATATGTGAGAGAACCACAAGGCTTTTGGGAAGGTTCAGATCCTGGTTTGGGTCTGCTGCCGGTGGGACAGACCAGTTTGTTTGTTTGGCAGCCGAATGAGAAAAGGAAAGACGAGCTTTACGTTGAGGCTTTGCAGCATTTCTTCATCACAAACCATCACAAACCTTTAACTTTTCTCTCTCAGTGCTGGGCTCCAGTCCCACAGCCTGGACACCCGTCACATCCTGGCCAGCGATCCACGCCTGGTCGTACTTTTGCTTTTATTTTGGTAAAAGTAACTCTTAGCTCACAAATGAAATCACATCCTGTTCTTCAACCCATTGACAGTGTTGAACCTGTCGGCGAGGGAGGAGGCCAACCGTCTCCTCGGCTCCTGACGGGGCCCCAGCTCGCTCTTATCAGCACCCCAACAAGGCCTGGATTACACAGCCCCAGTGGCTGCTGGGAGTTCTGCTAATCTGACCTCTCATTAATATTGAACACAAATCCTGCCAGGAGACCGACGGCTGAGGGACTCTTCTCCTCTCAGCTCCACGTCCTGGTTGGACAGAAGCCACGGTCGTCGCCGCCTGGCCCTCTGACTGACCAATCAGCTGCAGTGTTTCGTCCCTGCTGCACAAAACAAGCTGCTGAGCCTGTCAGTCTGAGCGCAGGGAAAAGCGACCTCACACTGACCTCAGGACAGTTTCACGATGAGTAGAAACATAAACATTAATCCTCCAGATGAACGTTTTTCAGGTTTCCCTGACACAAGCCTTCAGCGTTTCCTCCTGAAATGTTCTGGTTGGGATGAGATTTATGTGCGGATTTAGTGCTGATTTTTCATTTTAGAGGTCTGTAACGTCCTGAATCCCACAGGAAGTTTCAATGTTTTTATGGTGATTGGTAATCCAGAAGGACTGAACTAACGATTATCTTCATCATAATTTGACTGTTACAGCTGCCCACACACTGAAGTGGTGAAGAGGAAGGAAGAAAACACTGAATCCTCACACATGAAAATTCTTTGACTTTTTGGGCTCAAAACATTAATTTGATGATTTGTCAGCTATCAGAATTTTTAATCAGATTTCAGTCAGTCAACTAATCGTGGCAGCTCTACACGGCAGTTAAAGAAACAGTTTGAGTTTTCAGTAACTGACGATCGATGGACAGCGAAGCTGCTCCTTCCGGACGATCAGGAAGCGAATCGTGGAGACTCTGCGGTTCCACATGAGTGACAGCTGCCGGGTGACCCGGCCTGGTCAGAGGTCAAAGGTCGGACTGCTGAACTTTACCTCCAGCTGACCCTTTAGGTTATCACTGATCAGCCACTGATCAGATGGAATTTATTACAAAACAAACAGAGAAGAGTTCAGTTGTTCTGTTGTTCATTTAGGCCAAAGGCTTCAGTCTTGTTGGAGTGTCAGCAGGGCATCGATCAGCGACCTGCAGCAGTATAATGACGCTTCATCGCGTACTTCGGTGTGTCTGTTAGCATTTAGCTGGCATGGTTAGCATGGCTGTAGATCAAGCGGATAACTACAAGCAGCCGGGAAAAAGACTAAAAGGATATCCTCTCGATCTCAGAGAAAAATCGTCTCAACGGATTTAGCACACACTACATGCAAACAATGCCACCTCAAGACAAAATACACAGGAAACGCGACGAACTGGGCCGTCTCACTCGAATTCACGCGGCCTAAAAGGTGAATTTTACGGCACCTAACAGGTGAGAACAGAGACAGGAAGTCCCTCCTCTTCCTTTAAAAGACCATTTTACGACTGACCTTCTCCTGAGGTTCAGTCAGTGTTTGTTGTTTCTGTGACCTTTGACCTCATGAGTCTGTTTCTGTCTCTGATTGGTTGTGACTGCTTCCTGTTTCTGATCAGGTCACGCTCCTGAACCTCCCAATCTCTTCTGTGTTTGATAAACTCACAGCAGGCCGACGGCCTTCACAAGAGTTAACGTTTCAATATGTCCGACGCTCCTCAGCCTCGTTAATTCTACAGGAAGTGCATTTCCATTCTGATTGGGCGAAGGAGGTGGGGTGTGACGGGCTGCCGGAGGAGGAGGTTTAAATTCAGACTTTCTGATTCCTGACGGCGCTGCTTTACTTTCTGCTACAAAATCTGATTTATGAGGCAAATCCTCCACTGCAATTTTGACTAAATCTGCAAAGACTGAAGCAGACGGAGAAACAAGGAGGAGGAGGAGGAGGAGGAGGAGGAGGAGGAGGAACCCTGAGGAGCTGAAAACAAAGTAAAGCTTCACCTGCTTGGACTCAGGTTCACTGTGAGCTCAGACTCCACCTCCTCCACCTGTACCTGACCTGGACCTCTACGGAGGCCCAGAGACGGGGCAGCAAACGAAAGAGCCTGTGGGAGGTAATTAATCCTGAACGGCTGATGAAGACGGATGGACTCGGTGAACTGATTCACAGAATTAAACGTCAGAAAGAAAGCTGGAGCTGAGAGGAGAACACAAAAGGGACAAAAGTCCTACGGGAATCTGCAAAATGACTTAACACGTCACGTTAGCAGAGCCGCCGTCAGCTCGTCACGATGAAACTTCTCGACTCGAATCTGATTTGAATGACATCAAGGCTTCAGAAACTGAACTTCCAGCTCATCTGAGTGAGTTTCTGAAAACTCTCATTAACATAAAGTCTGATTAGAACACACACACACACACACACACACACACAGCAGTTCTCTTTCTCTTTCTGTTGCAAACGTTTGTCATTTTAATCTGTGAGGACGCCTGTTGGCATTAAAACTAAATCAACTAAACCTAAGCCTGACTCTAACTTCAACTTTAAAATCACGTGTCCTCACAGCGCAGACGTGTCCTCATAGAGCAGACATGTCCTCACAGCACAGACGTGTCCTCATAGAGCAGACATGTCCTCACAGCGCAGACACGTGTCCTCATAGAACAGACGTGTCCTCACAGCGCAGACGTGTCCTCATAGAACAGACGTGTCCTCATAGAGCGGACATGTGTCCTCATAGAGCAGACATGTCCTCATAGAACAGACGCGTCCTCACAGCGCAGACACGTGTCCTCACAGTGCAGACACGTGTCCTCATAGAACAGACGTGTCCTCATAGAGCAGACACGTGTCCTCATAGAGCAGACGTGTCCTCATAGAACAGACGTGTCCTCACAGCGCAGACGTGTCCTCATAGAGCAGACATGTCCTCACAGCGCAGACACGTGTCCTCATAGAACAGACGTGTCCTCACAGCGCAGACGTGTCCTCATAGAACAGACGTGTCCTCATAGAGCGGACATGTGTCCTCATAGAGCAGACATGTCCTCATAGAACAGACGCGTCCTCACAGCGCAGACACGTGTCCTCACAGTGCAGACACGTGTCCTCATAGAACAGACGTGTCCTCATAGAGCAGACACGTGTCCTCATAGAGCAGACGTGTCCTCATAGAACAGACGTGTCCTCACAGCGCAGACGCGTCCTCACAGCGCAGACACGTGTCCTCACAGCGCAGACACGTGGTCAACGCGGTGGCTTGACACTGGATTCGGTCACAGAGTCTCACACATGTCTCTGTCTACTGATGGAGATCATGTGATGTGACTGACATCTCTGGGACACAAACTAAACATTCCATGAGGTAATTTTTTAATTTTACATTTCATTAGTGTGGGTTGGTGTTATAATCTCCAAACTCCTGGAAACGTACATTAATTTGTCTTCATGTGAATTTATTTGTGTTTTTTTTGGGGGGGGGGGGGGTGTGAGGGTCAAGAAAATAAAAACTTAAAATAAAAAATAAAAACATAAAAACTCTGGTCATTTTCTGAAAACAAACCTAAAACTGACCCGTGTGTCCCTCCTGGCTTTCTGTATTTTGTGCAGCATTTTGGCCTGTCAGAGTTCAGTTTCAGAGTGAATCTCTGCGGCTCGGATTCCTCTGAGAGTAAAACCTGACACCACCGAGCTGAACACTTTCAGCTCGTTTGTCTGTTTCTGGTTAGAAAATCGGGTCCGTGAAGTTTGGACACACGAAACACAAAACACGTCACAGCAGATTTTCATCTGTGCTGTCGGCTAAAATAACGCAGTCACTTACCTTCAGAGGAGCAGCAGGCAGACAGGAAGCAGCACCGGGAAGGGAAACACAGAAGAAGAAGGAGTTAGTGCCGGTGCACACACAAACTTTTCAGGACAATAATATGCAGCAATAACAATTCTCAGCAGTAAACAGATAGATAGATAGATACTTTATTGATCCCGAGGGAAATTCAGTAAATGTTTGTGTCGACAGCTGAAGGAATTTCTCAGTTTTAATCTGCATTTTATCAGGATGTTGTGAAATCCCTTCAGTCCTGTCAGACAGCAGGAGGAGGAGCAGAAATGAAACACTGCTTAAAGGCGTCGGGACAAAAAGAGGGACGGGCCTCCAGACGGAGACTCTCCATTCTTTGTCCTCCACAACAGAGCAGAGCAGTTTGTCTTTACCTCCATTCACTCACTCATTCATCCACACGGAGGAGGAGGAGGAGGAGGAGGAGGAAGAGGAGGAGGAGGAAGAGGACATCAGGGTCCGAGCTTCAGCCACAGTTTCTTCTGATTCATTTTATTTTTGTTTTGATGTGAGGAGATCGATCATTTCTGTTTCATTATTCCATTTGATTATCATCTCCGTACCTCTTCGTCACCCTCTTTGAAATGAGGTCATAAATTCAAAATGGCGGAGGGAAAAGGTCTCAGAAAACCAGACCAGAAAAAAATCATTTTTCAACTAAATAAGCGTGTTTGCAGCGTGATTTAAAATGATGATATAATTTACACTCACACAATTTCATCAGATGGCTCTTATTATCATTATTATTATTATTATTGAAGCATATTGATGTCGTGTGTGTGTGTGTGCGTGTGTGTGTGTGTCTGAGGCCTGGTTGTGTGTTTGCTGTGTGAAACAGCAGGAGAGAATCAGCAGTCAGTAAAACTCTCTAATAAACCACCCGATGAGGACGCTGTGATCAGATCCAGATGTGAGCAGCTGGACTCCTCAGACCTGCTCTAATTGGACAGCCGGGCTCTCCCTGGGCTCTGATTGGACGCCCTCCGGCCCCTGGCCTGCCTTTCTCTGGTATTTGATGGTGTTATTAAGTGAAACCAGAGACTCACAACAGCACAGAGGTTCTGCAGGACGAACAGGATCTGGTTTAAAAAGGTTCCTGCAGCTTTACAGAACCTTTGAGTGGAACGTGAACAGAAGACCGGGACAGAAAACAGACTCGTTACACTGACTGAGACTGAGACAGGACAGCAAACACCGAGCCAAGCACAACCACTTTTACACTCACTACAACACAGTGAGCACAAACCCACTCATCTGCATTGAGGGAACAAAATCAGAAGGACGTGAGTGGCAACACGGCGACGTGTCCGCGGTTTCAAATTCTGCTACCTGAGCAGGAAGAAACAAAAATAAAAGGAAACAACAAACAGAGACAGAGAAAAATAAAAACACACTGAATTGAAAATACTTCATAATGAACCAGTTTTAGCAAATGTTTTATGGAGGAAGGAAACACACTCGACACGTTTGTCTTAGCTCAGAATACACACGGTGAGGAAGCTTTCGACCGCCAGTCTGCTTTCGTTTTCAGCAACGTCCTCGTGTGGACCAGCAGCTTCATCAGTTTCATCACATCCGCCTCAGAACCCAACTGTAATCTGATGTCTTCTGCCCGTGTGGCCGCTGAGATGAGTCTTTTTCCATCTCATCTTTTGAGGATCTTTGTATCGCTCGGTTGGTCTTGTGCAGGTTTTATTCCGCTTCGTGCAGCTGCTGCTGTGAGCCGCCTTCAGCCTCTCAGGCCGACTATAACTCATCAGATGAAGTCAGCTGGGACGGCTCATTTCCTGCTGGAGGTGAAAGGTTTTATCTCGAGGTAAGAACTCATCCCTCAAGCAGAACTCGTGTCTCACTGAACCCATAATGCACTGCTTCCTGTCGACAGGTCAGAGCTGAAGCAGCGGTGATCCCTTCAGCAGGATTACATCTGAACCGTTTCAGCATTTGGTTGATAAAATATTAGAAAGACGTTCCTGAAGTGATTCCAGATCAGAAAAGTCATAATTTTACTGTCACTTCAGACAACGTGAAGAAGAAAATCTCACGACGAAGGCGCACTGGAGAATAATTTGCGTTTCTGATCACTAAATGTGATTTCTGTGTCCTGATTCGTGTTGGGGCTGAAACTCAAACCAGAGACGACCTTTGACCTGTGAGCTCAGACTCCACCGAGCACAAAACGACTCAGGAGAAGGAAAGCGTCCGAGGGGAGGAGGCAAAGCAGAGCGCAGCAGGGACTGTGTGGTTATTAGAGCACTTCAGCAGAGCTGGAGGACTCTGACGGCTTACAGGAGAACACTTTTCTCACATTGGTTTTCTCAGAACTAAAAAAAACGAGCAGCGAGTCGAGAAAAGAGGAAAAACAAAAACGATCCAAGAAGAAGTCAGAGAGAAAGACCAGAGGGAACTCGGAGAACATCACACACAACCCGAACAAATCGAACAAAGCACACGAGACTCGGCTGGTAGCGAAGAAAACCACAAAGCAGAACAGAGCCGACAGCCGAGTCCACATCGCAGCCTCCAGGCTCACCGAGGACGACGAGGCCTCGAGTCGACGCTCGGTTCTGCTTCAGGTGAGCTTCAGGTGAGCTTCAGGTGCACGTCATGCGAAACACGGAAATATAACCCATTGTTTTGTATTGTTTTATGTTATTTCATTTAGACGAGCGCACATTCAATAATTTTAAAACGTTTAAAATGCCAACAGAAATCTCCTCCGTCTTCACCGACCAGAACCAGAACAGAACCAGCGAATCAGAGGACGCGTGTTGTCGCCTCCTGCTCGTCACAGCTGGAGCCTGAAGCTGAAGAGACTCGACGTGGACGTGGACTGACTCAGCGTGTCCTCTGTGGACCCAAACCACAGACCAACCAGCACCGACGCAGAGAAACTGTGACACCAAACAGGGTGGTGGACGAGCCCCACGCTGTGTTACAGCCAACACACACACACACACACACACACACACAGATGCAGTACAGATGCAGTAGCAGTACTGCAGATGCAGTGCTGGGGGAGTACACAGGTTCTGGTCTGATTTTGAAGCGTCTTTGCGTGAACGCTGGCTGCCACTTCTCGCCCTCCTCAGCTGCAGTGCATTGTGGGAACTTCCTGTAGTCAGAAACCCTGTGAGCTCTCTAATCTCCTCTGAGTTCATTAACGTCCCCGCTGCTGCCTGTTTGTCAGAAACCGTCTCGTATAAATGTGGCGTCTTACCACAGCAGGTCCACCAGCGGCCAATCAGAAACCGGGGAGGGGGGGGCATGGGACAGAATTAATGAGGACGCGACTCGTGTTCAGAGTGCGATGAGGACGGACACGACACCAAGGACACGTAGAGGACTGACAGAGTACACCAAATATACACACAGTACACAGAGTTTGATCGAGAGCTGTCAATCAAATGTCAAAATAACTGATCAAACTGAGAGCAGGTGATCAATAAGTGACTCCAGTTATTCAGTAGTTTGATTTTAAATCATAGTTTGACAGGATGCACCTGCTACTCTGAGATCTGGAGGAAAAAACAAACAAAACAAAAAAACAGAAACAGGAAGCCGGGGCCTCTCCGTAACACCCCGTCACAATAAGAGCTTTCAGAAGAATCATCTGAAGATCTGATTTTAGGATCAGACCTTCAGATTTCACTTCTGTTTTTACCGTTTGTTCCCACGTGAAGCTCGCAGTGACTGTGTTTTGTCAGCTGCAGCTGAATAAAGTTATTTTTATCATAATGAGGGTTTGGTTACAGTAATTAATTAACTGTGTGTGTGTGTGTGTGCGTGTGTTTCCTGTCCAAACACTAATAGAAACACTAATTGTTCAGCCCCGCTGGTCATCAAAACCTGCTGTGATTAGTCAGTGGAGCAGAAGGGGGGGCTGATTAATGTGGCCTAACGAGGGGGGGGGGGGGGCTCCCTGATGACAGACGACAGATAATTACAGCCGGGAGGTCAGAGGCTTCACCTGCAGACTGTGTGTGTGGGTGTGTGTGTGTGTGTGTGTGTGTGTGCGGGTGGCGAGGGCGGGGCCTCTCGGGGGAGGCTCTCTATAACAGCAAATTAGCGTCGCTGTGGCGTCGCATTCTGACCTGAGCATCTGGACCAAAACACACACACACACACACACACACACACACACTTGTCATTCTATACCAGTGAGGACCCTCTCTAATGTTCCTGCTTCTGTGTATAAATGTCATTAAACGCTTTACTTTAAATGACCTAACAGTCAATCTGGTCAGACTCTCCCTCAGCACAAACTGTTCTTCAGACTCATCACCGTCGCTCCACCAACATTAACTCTGACACTCACTGACTTGGTCTTGTTGGCCTGCTGACCCAGAGTCAGATGTCTCACATATCAGTTTCATCCCTCACACACAGACAGGCCTGAGGCATGGTTAGCCTAGCTTAGCACACAAAGTCTGGAAACGCGGGAACTGGGAGTCCAACTCCATCAAATTGAAATAAAAAAAAACAAAAACAAAAAAAGCAACAACAACAATAAAATCTACTGCGAAACATTTAAACCACAACAACCACAGGAAGTGAATACAAAACTTGCATTAGCCAACGTTAGCAAAGTAAATTTAGCATAGCTGGTCTGTACTCATCATGCTGCATTGATTCATTGTTTTATTTCATTCCTCAATCCCAACATGAGACACTTCGGGTGCTAACCAGCTAACACAGTTCAGTGTCACAGCTCTGCTGACGCAAACCTTTGGCCTGAAAATCACCTGGTAATTCACCTGTTTTATTACTGTCCTCACAGTGCAGCTGGTTAATTTTTGGGTAGCTATAAGCAGCTAAACTATCCAGTGTTAGCTGTAACTAACCAGGGTCACACTATGATATGGTTAGCCTAGCTTAGCACAGGACAGGAAGCAGGGAGAGACTATTAGCCTAGCTTCATCCAGCGGAGAAAAGATCCTCCGCTGGACAGGTGTGAGCCTGGTTTACTTGTCGTATGTTGTTTGCTGCACAGGTGAAGAAATGTTAATGGGACATGAGCACCAAACGAGCCCTAATCGACCTAATCGAGCCCTAAGTGAATTTCCCCACTGCGGGATCAATAAAGTTCATCTTATCGCAGTCCTGCATCACCATAAAAGGCTGAATTAGAAAGCGTGATGTCAGGTGGGAGCAAAGTAGCAGAAAACGTGATTTAATCAGACCGAGAAACAATTCTGTCACTACAATACATCTCAAATTAAAGACCTCCCAGCCACTGTTGATCAAAGCTGTCCCCACCCCAAACGGACTGCCATCCATCTGCTGCCACTCTTAAACAGCCACTGATTGAGATTTATCCTCTGATGAACATGAATATCAACAGAAAGCTGAAATCTGTCCAGAGGAGCTGAGGTCACGACCAGGGCAGGACATAACGGAGCGTCTCAGTCCAGATCATCACAGCCACAACACAAACAGACTGCAGTGCGAGTGAAGCTCAGCGCTGATGAAGCTCTTTGTGCCTGTAAATAAATCAGCTTCTCTGCAGCTGTTCTCAGTCTCAACCAGATGTTTTATTTCCCACAAATGATTCAGATCAGAGTAATGAGCTCCTGATAACATAACGAGGACCGGGTCTTCTTCTGTGGTTTCTGTAGCTCCTAAATCTCCCCTCAGTGATTCGTACTGCTGGGTTTAAGGCAGAGCGGCTGACACGTTCATCACATCACATCTGAGCTGTGCGTGTGAAAGCTCCGATTGATCCCACCTGATCGTACGTTTGATCAGCACGGCTTGTGTGTTCAGATGCTGCTTTCTCGTTTTGTTCCAGCCTTACTGAGCTGCTGGTGCGAATGTCGTGTGTTTGTTCTCGTTTATACTCGTGTTATTGGTTTCAAGCTGACCCGTCAGCTGACTGATGGCGTTCAGACGTCTCTTGTCGCTCGAGCTCGACACAGACAGCTCGTTAAAGCTTACATCAGCTAACGAACATCAGGCCGCAAATCAGACATAAAAACCATCCTGACACACCGCAGGGAGTAACAATCCATCGACTCGGATCAATTCTGGATTCAGTGATCAATGGATCCAATAAAAAGTGTCACCTTTAAGACACGGCTTGAATTTTCACCTGAAGGTTTCAGTGATTCAGAGCGTTTTATCCGACCGGGACACGACGTCACCTCACGTCAGCCGCAGGGCGCTGAAAGGCTCAACAACAGACTTTGAAATCAACAGATATCTTTTCTAAAGATGTTGATTTGTTTTTGTTTTGTTGGAGTCGTGCTGAGTCGCCTTTCAGTTGATCGCAACAAATGCTGAGTCAGCGCTCGGAGCCGACGGTTTGAGGTGACCGCTGACAGCATCCTGTCGGAGCCTCTCGGGCTTCCATCCACACGATGAATCACATCGCAGCTCAGAACACAAGCAGGAGCGACCAGGGGGGAGGAGGAGGAGGAGGAGGATGAAGGTGCCTTCTTGTGAGGAGAACGAGAGCAGCCGGTGAATGACAAGATGAAGGTGTGTTCCCAGCATGCAGTGGGGCCGGTGGTGGGGAGGCCCCGTCTGGGGTTGGTTTTGGAGGGAAAATGGGCTCGGCAGGCGCCCTCCCATTTAAACACAGAGAACGGGGCAGTGCAAGGCATCATGGGAGGACAGAGTGAGCGCGAGCAGACGGGGGGTCTGCTTATGTATTCATTGAAGACCGAAGTGATTTTCTGACCTGGCAGCATGACTCCGCCCACGGCGCCTGAGGTGAGGCATGATGGGAGCTGCATGTCGGGGCTGCTGGATAATAAAGTTTCATCCACATGTTTGAAAGGAGACAACAATCTTTAATAAGGACGAGGAAGAGACGACGACGTGCCGAAGGACAAATGGACTGATGTCCCACTTCACACAGACTGCGTCCTCTCTGCTCACACTCTGAAGAGACCTGCTGACACTATGAGACAAACTACAGACGCTACAGAAACTTCAGAAGTGCTGTGATTGGTCATCTTTGGATCCACTCACTGATCGATGGGCTGATGGTTGCAGCTGTGATGACGGATGTGTGCAGAGTGAAATCATCTCACCTGCCGCTCAGTAAAGCTTCACAGACGGCGTTAAACAACACGAAGGAGAAACGCTCTGCCGTCCAGGTTCGTCTGATCACTCTCCTTTGTACAGATTTTAGGCTGGCGTCACTGTAAGGAAACTGTTCCTGCATGTGGCTTCAAGAAATTCTCCCGTTATTTTCACAAACACAAACAAAAAACTTTCAGCTCATGTGACTTGGATACCACTCTTGGCCAGGGAAAATGGGAATTCTGATGCTTACAGAGCAATAAAAAATGTTGTGTTGTTGCAGGGGACAAACGTGGGGACACAACCAGCTTCGGTCTAAAAGCCCGTCTGTCCTCCACCGTGACGACCACTGTGACAGTAAACGCCTCACCAGGGGCATCATGGGTGGAGGAGCAGCATCAGTCCACCTCCCGCTGCACTAATCAGCTGAGAGAAGAAGAAGACGACGACCAGGACGCAGACAGGAAGCACAAACTGTTGGTTTGATATTCATGTGGATCAGAAAAGCTCCATTCGTATTCATGAAAAACGATAAAACATGCAGCAGATGATCAGAAGGGAGACACAGGACGTCCACTCTCACTTCAGCTTCAAAAACGAGTCGGTTCAAATCAGAAATCTAAAGCAGTTCAGAGAATCTGCTGGTGCTGATTCATCTGCACTAATCAAATCAGTTCAGATCATTCAGACTGAATGACTCCTTCCTAACCGAACGTGTCTTCAGTCTCACGTCATTATTACGATGACGTCATTATTTAAACGTCTTCTGACTGCCTGATGAAGTCCTGAGGCTGAAACACGTCGCAGTTTGTTCTGATCTCTGAGGGACCAAACTGTGACTCTAAAGACGTTAAACAAACTGCGCTCGAGTCCACGAAGTGCTCAGACTTACAGGTTTTTCTATAATAGCCAAAAATCGCGATGTTCAAAATAACAAATAAAAGTGTGAGAAGTCCTGTCAGCGCCCCCTACAGGCTGCAGTCTACAGAACTGACTGATGATTTGATGAGATCTTTCCCAGAAGATGACCAAACACGAGCCGCTCAGCCACAAACATCACAGAGGTTCTGAGGATGTTTGCACGACTTCTGCTGAGTCCAGGTTCTAGTTATGTTCCAGTTAGCAGGAGAACCAGTCCTTTAAAACAGAAGAACAGCCGTGGGACAAACATGTCCACATGAAGAGAAGGACACTGAGGAGCCAGAAACATGGAGCTGAAGATTCATCACAGTTTGAAACTACTTCCGCGTAGAACCTGGAGAACTGTTATCTGAACCTGAAGAACCGCTCTGTGGTTCTGCGTGGAACCCGTCCCTGACAGGTCCCAACATGCCTCAGGGTTCCGGTGGACACAGACGGGACCCTGAGCTGTCTTCACCTTGTTTCGCCGTCAGCCTACAGCTCATCGCCACGGCAGCCAGAGAGGACGTCCCCATGGCGACATCCTCCAAGGAGCCATGAGCTGGTGGAGGTGAGAAGGGTAGGGAGGAAGGAGGGAGGGAGGGAGGACAGCTGCTTTCCTCATGAACTTCTCTGTCCAGGAAGGAGACATGTCCCACAGGGCTACAAAGGCTGCTGGGAACAAAGCAGCAACAGGACAGAAAACCAAGGATGGGAGACATCAAGACCCTTCGGTCCAGCGGTCCTGAGTCTCGGTCGATGCTGCAAGCTGAGCTCAGGAAACAAAGCAAACGCACTCGGAGACGCTTCCTGTTTCCTCTCTCCTGTAATTAAACCTCGTGCTCACGTTGTTTCAGCGCGTCTCAGCTCGGAGAATCAGACAGGCTGTGAGTTCCGTTCAGAGGAATCGGCTGCCGTGTTCGTGTGAGCAGTTTGTTAGCTCGTCACAACGTTAACGTGTGAGCCTGACGTGGCGCCTCACACGCCATCACCTTAAAACGTCTTTTACATGAGATGAGTTCGCCGTGGCTGAATTTCTCCTCCGCACTTTCCACTTGTACACTATGATGTACTTTTATATTGTTGGGACTTATCGGCTATTGAGGTTTTTCTATTTCCTTCTGTAGGCTTTCTGTTTTTTACATTTTAGATATTTCTTCCTCTTTATTGATGAGTTTTCTTTAAGTCCTTTACGTTTTTTTAAATCTCGCAGTGCCCTCAATCCTCTGTGTGTGTGCAAATAAACTAAAAGTAAAACAGACAAAATTAAAACTCTGACAGGATGAAATTTCTGATGAGATGAAGGAGGGGAAAAGAAAAGGAGGCGAAGGTTTTTAGAAAAGGAGACATAAACACAGAGAACAGTGTTTAATGCTGCAGAAGATGGTGTATTTATGGAAAACACACACACACACACACACACACACACTCTCCATCAATTATTACTGGCTGCTCTGAGACAGTCTGCAGACCATGAGCCAATCACAGAGCCCCCTGAACCGTCAACCAATCCCGGGAACGCTGAGCGTCAGCCAATCAGAGAGCAGGGATCACAGTAACCGGGGGCCTAACACCTCTCCTCCTGTTTGTTTTCCACCCCTCATCTCATCCTCCTCTCTTCTGTTCTGCTGCTTTCCTGAGTTTAAAAACCACATTTAAACATCACATCAGTGACATCACAGTTTGAATGATGTCGTCATCAATACTCTGACTGATCAGCCGATCAGCTGATCAGAGTCGCTGTAGTAGGAAATAACTGATTCTTAAATCGATCAAACAACGTTTATAACGATTCTGAAACCGACCGCTCGATACGAACGTCCAAGTCGACCAAGAACGTGGTGCATTCAGGAGCTGCTCGTAAACATTATGTCTCATTCCCCTCACATCCAAGACTTCGAGCTGCACCATAAAGCCACATTTGTAGCTTCTGGCAGTGGGGTCTCAAGCAGAGGACGTAAGCAGCCTGAGATCGTGGGAGTTGTTGTCTTGAAGTTTAATTCACGTTAGAGATGTTTGCTGACTTCCTTCCTCACTCTCTGACTCCCCCGAAACGCACCGTTAGCTTGAATAAAACTACAAATTTCTCTGGTTTGAACTTTTGGGATGACATAAGAAAACAACTCGACAAAAGTCCAATCGTTTTTAGACATTTTAAATACTACACATTAAATCTTTAAAAAACACTTTTTAAAAAACACTCTTTTGAAGTCAGACAGTCAGTGAGTTCCTGCTAACCGATACAGCTGTGAGTGTGCGTGTCTGCTTCTTAAGGTTCAATTGCATTTTTGTGCTGGTTCTGTTTGAATTGTTATGATGAAAGTCAGATTCACACGGTTGGTAATTCAGCTTTAAAGTGAGGGAAAGCAGCAGCAGCCTGAAAACTGATCTGCCAGAGATCTGAAGAAAAATCAGCAGTCTGCTCCTTTAAAGACGGAGAGACGGCGTTGTGTGTGTGTGTGTGTGTGTGTGTGTGGGTGTTGGGTGTGGTGACCTGTGCGGACTGCGTCATGTAAACCTCGTTAAGACGTCGCAGTAATCAGAGCGTGAAACACTGACGGCGTTCCTCTTTTCTTCTGCCGCCATGTTTATCCTCGCCGCTCGAGTCGCCGGCCGGCAGGAGAAAATATTAGGATTTATTATTAACACGCTGCATTTTTTATGAATGAGTAAGAGAAACATGTGCAGAGAATAGAAACACAGAGAGTGGAGTGCACAGAGAAAATAAATGAATAATCACTGAGAGTCTCCAATCACATCAGTTTAGAGGAAGAAGACAAACAGCAGGAAGCTAACTGATCCAAAGATTTAATTTCACTTGAGAGGACTTCATCTTCTGCTTCTCAAACTAAACGTGAAAGCACCAAAACTCAGCTGGTTCTCTCACTTCTTAATGGACGGAGTGAAGGTTTGGAAACGAGACAAACCGCGTTCAGAACTGCATTTAAAAAATGTCCGTTTTAACAGCTTATCTAGTCTCATTCTGCTTCAGTCAGGACTGACACCAACATCCATGTATGACTGAGTAGTACTCAGTACTCAGTACTCAGTGCTGCTGGCTCATCTGAACGAGGTCAGTGTGTCAAGACACCCGCGAACAAGTCGAACTTCAACCCGCAACGAGCTGCACTGACCAATCATATACAAGTACAGAAACACAATCGACGCCGTGTTTCCACTGTTCACGATCATCGTGACAACAGATGAAGATGTTAGTGTTGTACTTTCCTACAGTCCTCAGATGCGTCATGTCATCACTTACAGAACATGTTTAGAACTTTAAAAACTTTTTAAAGTGTCTGAAGTGACACGTGACAGGTGCTCTCCGTCACCAGCCGCCACACACACGTTTATTCCTGTCCGAGGTTAAGCTCATTCTGGTCCTCGTCCTACAATACTGGATAACCTCCATCTTTGGTGTGCCTGAAGAAGTCACACACTTCACCAACAGGGAAAACAACTTTATCGCTTTCGCGTCTCTGGTAGTCCGTAGTCGTATTTTATTTCATTGGAAGGATAAGAATCCTCCTCTAACTCTTGGCTGAAGGATCTAATGTCACTTTTACACTTAGAATAAATCAGGGACAATATAAAGGGGTGCTCCAACAAATTTTACAAAACTTGAAATCCCATTCTCTCCTTAATCGAGTCCATCCCTTCCTTAGATGATTAAGAGAGATGGTTCCAGCGATGGTCTGATTGATGCTATGGTGTTCGAACTCTAGGCACAACATCTACAAACTGTTTCAGTTCATTTTTGCTTTTGTTCCACCATCTCTTCCCGACCCAACCAGGTGGTTTTTGTGCCTAAACCTGACGAGAGAACACGACATTAAAAAACAGAAACACGAAGAAACGTTTGCCGATGTCAACATTTATTCTGCCGACTGGGTCAGGACCAGCAACTCGCCGCCCGGCTCAAGTGCTCCAGAGCCAGGCATCGAGCTGTCAGTCATCCGGCCGACCCTTCACCCCGACATCCCTGGGCCGGTTCGCCGCCGCAGCTGCTCCTCTGCTCCTTTCTTGTCATTGTGTCGTCTTTTCATTGAGCGAGCGAAGGTCTGAGCCGCTCGACCATTTCCATAATCTCCATTAAACACTTCAAATGGGCGCTTTAAGAGCTCTGCCATCTGCATAATCCCATTAACTCTGGAGCTGCAGCGCCGCGGCCGACACAACGCCGCCGCAGCCAGCGGGAGCTCCGGCTCAGGTGGAGGAAAAAGTGTTGAAGAAAAGGCAGATTTAGTTTCTGTCAGGTTTCTGAATGAATGAAAGGAGACGAGGGGAAGGAGAGGCCTGACAGTTTAGGGCAGCGATGGAGACGCAGCCAAAGCTGCTCGCAGAAGAAAGACTAAAAAACCTTTCTGGTCTGAAAGCTTCATCCTGGTGTAAATCTGTTGGTGCTTCCCCTCCGTCTGGGGAAAAGTCCGCTTACAGAGTTTCCTGTCTCCCTCCTCCTCCTCCTCACCCCCTCAGACGAGGAAGAAAAACAGATTCACGCCTTCTGATGACAAGAAAAGTAGGTCAGATTTAAATTCAGACCAAATCCTGGTGCTTCAGCACCACGCTGACGCTCGTGAAACACCAGCCGGCTGCTCGCTTCGCTCCACACAAACCTGATCCGGCTCAGCCAGACCTGAAGCCTTCTCTCAGCTTCAGGCTTCAGACCCGACCGTTTCCAACAGTCACGAGACCCAAAGAGCCGCGAGCGCAGAGGTGAATCGGAAATGAAACATCCATCACAGATCAAAAGGTCGATAAAAAGCAGGAAACTGCTCTGCTGATTAATTAACTCCAGACGCCTCCTGAGGGAAACACTAATGAACTGGTTCTGTTCTCAGCTGCGTGTTGTGCAGCTCAGATGGATGATGGAGGACGAGGTCAGAGTACGAGTACCGCGGACACGTTTTCTCAGGCCTGTAGGACACGTAGCTGCTGAAGACGAGACCCGCCTCATGTTCAGAGACGCTCTGAGGGGATTTCAACTTTCTAATAATATCTGTACCCTGTGTGTGTGTGTGTGTGTGTGTGTGTGTGTGTGCTGCAACGTGAAGCTGCACCAAACCAAACTGTTGACTTCTTCAGTATTTCATCAACACGACCAGCACAGAAACATGGCTGTCGGAGAACTCGGCCCACGTTTCAGCACCGTACTCCTGGAACTGCTGCTTCTGCTGTCTCAGAGCAGCTGATGAGATGCTGAAGCTTGCAAGCGATTATTGATTATCGATCGTGTCAGCGAACTGATCATCGGCCTGTCTGGCAAACAGAGACGAGGAACAGGAAGAGGAACAGGAAGAACCCGGAGGAGAACATTCAGCAGCTGGAGTTCAGACAGAACCGATCAGGAATCCTGCATCAGAGGTCATAAAACTGAAATAAAATCATCTGAGGAAGTGCTTAAATGATCAGATATGAACCTGTATGTTCTGCGACGACACGCAGAACAGCAACAAAAAGCATTGAGGTTCCAGCTCTGATTGGTCGGCCCTCAATGATTCATGAGTCGTCTCCGAGCAGGAATTCCAGGTCATTTATAATAAATAAGAGCAAACATTAAAGAGTTTCTGCTCTGACGTGAGCTCACAGAGGTCTGCTGAACAACACGAGCTCCGAGAGGAAACCTCGCGCTGTCAGAAGAACGTTTGTTTGTTTGTTTGTTTGTTTGTTTGTCTGGTCCAGACGAAACAGAATCAGTCGGGTCACAATGAGTCGAGTTCACCTTCAGCTGCTGATTTAGAGGTCAAAGCAGGTTTTAACCTGCGGACACAAACTGGAGCCACGTGTCAGAATTTTGTCCTCACGAGTACCTGTACTTGTACCTGTGTGTGTGTGTGTGTGTGTGTGTTCTTGGTTCATGTACTACAATCACTCCATCTACTGCTATACAAACGGACAACGCAGCGTTATGTCATACTTTGGGTCTACAGCTGACGAACACACAAGTCATCACAACCACCTCTGTGGGATCCACCTGCTTTGAGCCGTGAGGGTCGCCTGTCTCACCCGCCTGTCTCACCTGCCTGTCTCACCCGCCTGTCTCACCCACCAGTGTCGAGGAGGCTGTCAGGACTGATGCACTCCCGCTGTGGCATCCATCATGACTGACTGACTGAATCAGGTCTGTCTGTCCTCCATGACACGTTTCTTATGTTGCAGACGGTCACATGACCATGCAGCCATCGGCGATGGCAGGTCATGTGACCATGCAGCCATCAGCGATGGCAGGTCATGTGACCGTGTAGCCGTCTGCGATGGCAGGTCATGTGACCGTGCAGCTGTCGCCGATGGCGATGGCGGTCGCCTCCACACTGACAGCGACTGATCTGAGGACAGGCGGGGCTCTCTGGAGCTTCATCTGATCGACCAGCGGTGTGAGGGCGCGGTCCAGGAGTCCATCTGATTGGTCAAATGCTCTCATGCCGAGTGTGAACGCAGTGATGTGTGTGTGTCTACGGTGAGCTCGTCGCTGCAGCACAAACTCAAGTTTGTGAGTGTTGGAGGAAAAACTGAGACGGAGGAAAACCAATCATCATGTGAGCAGTTAGCGGTTAGCTCCAGCGCTAACTGTCTCCTCCTCACCGTCATTTTTCCTCACCTGTCTGATGAACCACATGACGAAGAGGAGGAAGAGGAGGAGGACTGGCCTCAGATCAGTTCTGACGACTTCAATTAACCTTCAGGGGCGGGTGAAGGATGAAGGGGGAGGTGGGGGAGGGTGGGGGTGTACAGATGAAGAGGCTTAACAAAGAGCCAAACATCCAGTTCAGAAGCCCCTCCACCCCCACATCACTCCACCCGCCCCGCTGGGCTGTCACCAGGCAGAATTCAAACGCTCCTCATTAAAATCCACCTTCACATCAATGTCAAACACGGATTCCGGAGAAACAAACTGAAACCAGCTCCTCGCTGTCGGCTGCTGGAGGACTGAATTTAATTTATTCACTTTTTATCAACATGAAGCTGAAACTGAAAATCAGCGTTTGAGCTCCTAATGTGAAATAAAACATGTTTGTAAAGCAGGAGCTCACGTGGGAACAGACAACTGAAATACTCGGTCAGCAGTGAGCTGGGGGAATGCGAGTGAAGTACGGTGGCCCGGAGAGCTCAGTGCACCGCAGCTTAAAAAACACAGAATAATAACAGCAGATAAAATCAAACACAATCAGTTCTCATCATGTTCTCACGGCGCCGAAATCAGCTGAAAACTTGTTTTAAACGAATCAAAGTTACGAATCATCGTTAATCATCAGATTTTACTTCAAACCAAAGCGGGACCACATGTCGTTCATTTTGAAGTATTTGTACTTCAGTATTTGGGCTTTATGCTAATTTCTGCTCGTACTTCTGCACTTTAGTTCAAGCAGGATTTTCATGCGGGGCTTTTACTTGTACGGGAGTATTTTTATGTTGGTGTACTGCACTCATTTGTTTTCTTCTCGTCGTCGTGACCTCTGTGGGTTTTCATCCCCTCAGCGCTGAACACGTGGAGGAAATAATCCTGCGGATGTTCGGCCTCTTTCGGCCATCTTTTCTCCGGTCAGCGAACACACTCGTTGTTGTTGTTGTGCTGAGGTCACAGACTCCCTCCTGCTGATGCTCATGCAGTCAACAGAAAAACCAGTAAACAGAATTTAAGCTGAACGTGACAGACAGAATTGGGGACGGCCTTGAAGGAGTCGTGTTGCTTTAAAAAAAGGAAGTAAAGCTTCTCACACACACACACACACACACACACACACACACACACACACACACACACACAGAAAGTGTAAATGAATAAACAAATTAGGTAAAAAGACTTCACAGAGAGAAACACACAGTGAGACGGAGCAGCGACCTGATCTGAACAGAAACACTCGTGACTTCGTGTTCACCTGCGATCGATTCGTTCATTCATTCATCTCTGGGATGTCGCTGTAATCAGCACTAAATTATTTACTTCCTGTGGAAATGATGGCGCTGTTAGTTCTGTTTTTAAACTGAAAGTAAAATGCACAAAAAGGCGAGTGAAGCTGTTGAAACACACAGCCAAAAAACAAAGTTCTTTTTTTTTTTAATTTCCAAAACAGGAAATCAGATATTGTCACCAAAAATCTGCTGAAAAAAGGTTTCTGGTGAAAAACGAGCTGACCGACTGCTCGAGCGCCGTCCGATGAAATCAGCTGCTTGTGTTCAATATGTGAGGATTACAACGTGGCCCCGAAGGCCTCGTTTTGTCCGGGTTGTTCTGCCGTGGTGTGTTCAGCGTCCGATCGGCCTCAGCAAACTCAATGGAACAAAGGAAAAATTCAGCTCAGACATGACAGCGACATGCTAACGCTGGCTGGCGGGTTAGCAGCCCGCCGCCCCGACCGCTGACACGCTGACGCACGACACAGACGGGCCCTGGAGGTATGAAGGGTCGACGACTTTGGGGACGGAAATTCTTTTTACGGGTACCCGATTGTTTTGGAGTCGGTTCAAACTTGGAACCGGAATTCAGTTCCCGAACTTAAAAAGCAGAAGGTAAAACAAACAACATCTGGAACATGAAACTGAAACCTTGAACTCCTCTGAGCAGGAACAGCCGACTGGTTTGGACTGGATTTGAAAGTCGCTCCCGGAGGCGAACGAGCTCAGCGGGCCGACGTGTCGACCCCCCACACAGGAGGTCTGGTGATACGTGAGTTCAACTCGACCGGACATCGAAGTACCCAACATTTCGGTTAATGTTTGACTTAAAGTTCAACGTTTCTGTTTTATTAAAACTCAGTATTTGTAAGAAAAAAAAGATTTTCAGTTTGACCTTCAGTTTGAAAATGTTAAACTGTAGATTGTAAAACGTGTCTTGTATCTCGACTTTTGATCACAACATTTAAAGAATCCAAAGGGAAGCTTTATTAAAGTGAAGTGCTGTGACTTCGTCTGCGGCGAGCGTTTGAAATAACCAGAAAATCATCTGGAACACGACGACGAATTCTGTCGAATTTCGCTCCACAAAGCCAAACTTCAAACTGCTGCGGGCTGGGATTTGAGAAGAAGAAGAAGAAGAAGAAGAAGAAGAAGCAGCAGCTGGTAGTGAATCAGCCGAGTGAGCAGCAGGTCTGAGGCCTGCGGCGGCACAACGCTGACCGGGGTTAACCGCGCCGCGTGCTGCGGGGCACGTCGGCAGCAGGTCAGGAGGACCGCCAGCCTCCTGATGCTCCACAGTTGGACCGCCGGGACCTGAACCCGCGCCCTGCAGCCCTCCAGCTCACCGCAAGGCTCCTCCCACCTCCAGAAGGGTCATTCAGGAGCCCGACGACACGTGTCGGCCTCAACAGAACCCGAAGGGGAGGGGAGGTTAAACGCCACCCGCCCTGAATCACTGCCCTCTGTGTCTCCACAAACACACCTTTTGTTTTCAGCCGTCGATAATTCGGATTAACAGCGGCGAGAGCGCTCAGGAGGACTCACTAATCCTGTTAGAGGAACACCTGAGCTGCAAGCTAATCCTGTTTAGACACACAGAGCGGAGACACACGGCACAGCTGATAGGACAACACCTGGACCATGAGCATGTCAGTGGGCGGAGCTGATCTCTGGCTGCATCACACCTGTTCAGATGAAATGTGTGAGACGCAACAGCTGGACTCAATAAACTTGATCCAAACACTGAAAGACTCGCGATCAGTTTAAGTGACTGATCGGATGTCAGTGAGTTGAACTGGAGTGCGTGTTTACTTCTGAGCTAAAGGAACAGTTCACCCCACAATCAATTTCAGATTTTTCCTCTTTATCCAACTACATTGGTCCTGTGTGAGTAAGTGACTTTTAGAGATATCAGCTGTAGACACCGAAAGCATCGTAACAACAATAAAGGCATCGTACCGACACTGAAGGCATCGTACCGACACCGAAGGCATCGTACCGACTCTGAAGGCATCGTACCGACACCGAAGGCATCGTACCGACTCTGAAGGCATCGTACCGACACCGAAGGCATCGTACCGACACCGAAGGCATCGTACCGACTCTGAAGGCATCGTACCGACTCTGAAGGCATCGTACCGACCCTGAAGGCATCGTACCGACCCTGAAGGCATCGTACTGACAGATGGGCGTGAGGAGTGAATGTGGTCAAACTGAGACTTGAGACATAGAAAACAACAGATGTGTGTGTTTTAATTCATGTTACAAATCACAGAAGTGTGTTTGTAATATCATCACCACACACACACACACACACACACACACACACACTCCAGCCTCTCATCCCTCTCACTGCTGCTCCTGTCATGTCATTTCCAGTTTCAGTTGTTCTGGTCCAGTAAAGTTGTTTCTTGTTTGTGTTTTTATGTGAAATGCACCTTTTTGTGGATGTTGCTTCGTCACAAAGTTTACATGAGCTCATTTTAACGTCTGCTCGCTGCCTCGATCGGAAAACTTTTACATTCTCAGAGATGAGATTCCTGCTGTGTGTTTGGCTAACGGAGCTAACAGCTAGCGGAGCTAACAGCTAGCGGAGCTAGCAGACAGAGCTAAACACAAACTGCAGTTTAATGTGACAACACAACAAGGTTAGAGTAAAAACTGAAGTACTTCAACCGAGTACAGTCTGGAGGTAAAAGTACTCGGAGTTGATACATTTGTGTCAGAGATGAAAGTAAACAGAAACATGTGATGGCCGAGTAGTGGAGACAACTGGGACGCTGAAGTTTTAACTAAATTCTGTGTCCTGTTTATTTTCATTGGTTCTATTTTTGAGGCTTTACAGATAACTTTTCATTTGGTTTTAAACCTGTTTTATTTCCCCAACATTTTAATATTATTTTTCATGCTGCCACCAATAATCAGAGACGATAATAACGTAAAGAAAGAACATTCAGCTGATGTGCAGCAACAAGCAAAACAGCAAGAAAACACAAATTATTAATTATCAGTCACTTCCAGCTGCATGTTATTCCACGACCAGCTGCTTTCTGTCACTCTACATCACTTATAGAGAACCAAACAGAGAACAAAAGATCTCAATTCAAATATTTGACTGCAAGAGAAACAGGAGAAGAGAAACGTGTTGGAGGATGGATGTCAAATCCACCTCCTCATCCTCCAGAAAAAGAACACGTGGGGCCGTTCGGGGAGCCTGTGACTGACAGTCCTGACAGCCTGCCGCTCACACGGCTCACACGGCTCACATGGTAACGTTTCTCTGTTTGTCTTCGCCCTCCTCAAATCTCAGGCTGCCTGCGGGGTCAGGGTTCACCATCTGCTCCGAGCTCCACAAACCTCCAGGATCCCTCGCCGAGGACCCGGCGGACCAATCAGGAGCAGCAGCCACCTGTGGGCCCGGATCAGGTTACCGTCACGTCACGCGTCCGCATGGGGTCGCTGGGATTTTATCGATGCTCTTATTGGTCTCCTTAATTTGTCACAAGACAAGACGTGAACGATGCGAAGAGACTCACCAGCTGTTTGCGGCTGGAAACGCGAGCAGCTACAACCCAGACAAACGAAGTTCTGTGTGGCCGTCAGGCCGCGTCACAGTTAGCGCTTTAGCGTTAGCTGTTGGACAGCAGTGACAGCAGTGAGTTCGTCCTGAGGACATTCTGCTGGTTTGTCCTCGGATTTGACGACCAGCTGGACTCGGGTGACTTCTGCACTGACGGGGACTGGTGCTGTTCTGAGATTCTCCAGGAACAAAACTTTGACATTAGTGCCGTCACTAAATGGTTATTGTATTATATGTATTATATGGTTATAATAACTCACAATAACAATATTAACAATTAAATCTGATCCACAGTCAGCGTTCAGCTTCCTGTCAGCTTCCTGTAATTTAAAAGTGAATGACTGATAAAATGGCTGATGAAATGTTTGAAAATATGAAATTTTAAGATCTCATTAAAAATGTAATTTTTTACTTTCTTTGTTATTTCAGATTCAATTTCCCAAAAATATTCTTATCAACATGAAGACCCAGTTCAGTCTGAATATAAAAATGAATTCGTCCTCCAGTCGTTTCATTGTCCAGAAATCCACCATCAGACGTGATCAATACAAAACCTGATCCACAGCAACAATTAAAGTGGTTTCAGTCCACATCTCAGACCGGCTCAGCTGCTCCTGGATCAGCACACAGACATCTGAGTCGCTGAATTCAAATCCAGCATTTCAGGTCTTCACTTATCTGTGATTATTTTTTTATTTTATTAAAAAAACAGATTTTAATGTCAGTGAGACTTTTAGCAGGTAAAATGAAAAGTGAGTAGAAGTCCTGAAAGAACATGAATTGAATCCGTCTTTCCAGCTCGTTGTGACTTTTTATTTGAAACCAAAGATTATCGTGTTCATGACGGCAACACAGACGGACTGCAGCACACACTCAAATTCAAGGACCTTTCAAGATTTTTCCAGGACTAGTTCCCTAAAATTCAAGGACGCAACACGGCCCACTTTTCTTCAGTTTCTATTTTTGTACAAAATAAAATCAAGGAGAAAACACCTCAGAACAGGCCTCCACACGGTGCTGTTTAAGGCATGTTGCCTCCTGACAGATAAACAAACATCCCTGTTCAAACTGTCCATTCACAAACTTTCAAGGACCACAGAGATCAAGCTGTAATTAGAGCTGCTAAATCAGACCATTCATGAAATTGCCGTTCAAAAGAAAACGCAAAAATTATTAACTGTATGATCGTAATCACTCAGTTTTTATGTTTGTATCTGTGAGACCAGGCTGAACTGTTTGGATTAATGTGACTCGTGTGAACATCACACAGGAAAATGAGAGACCGAAGGCGTAACTGAAAATGTGGAATTGTGTTTGATAAATTCAGAGCTGTTTGGATGTGGTCATAAAATGCTTGGAGAAATCGTCCTTTTTATTTAGCCATTTTAAAAAGATGGAATACGACACTGCAACCGACCCGCATTCAGAACTTCACTAAAAAAATATCAGATTTAGCAAATCGTTCAGTTTCTTCTCCAGCTGACTTCACCTGTTCTCAGGTCAGAGAAGAAGCTGGTCTTCTGTTGCTCACTTGACTCAAGTTTCAAATCATGAGAATCAAGAATTTTTTCCAGTGTGATGAAAACCTTCTGACACATGAAGGTTTTTTCTGTATTTAGCCGCCGAGGCTAACGGTTTGCCCCTGCTTCCAGTCTTTGTGCTAAGCTATGCTAAACACGTCCTGGATGAAACTGATCTGAAACATCTGACACTGAAGGAGAACGAGAGGCTCCCGTCAGGCTTCGGGCTGCTCCTGTACAACAGGACTCCATGCAGAAACGTGAAATAAAAGCTCAAAGTGAAATCTTCAGAGAGTTCTGGCTGCAGTGCAGCTCGTCTCCTGATCTGACCCGCTCGACTCTTTCTGCTGCTTTTCAGGCCAAATTTCATCAGAAAACAGTGAAAGGTTGCAGCTCTTCACCCTCCTCCTCCTCCTCAGTGTGCTCGAGCCAGGACTTCAAAGTTTCCCTGGTGTGTGCGAGTGTGTGCGAGTGTGTGTGTGTGTGTGTGTGTGTGTGTGTGTGTGTGTGTGTGTGTGTGTGTGTGTGTGCGTGTGTGTGTGTGCAGATCCAATGAAATGTGGGTCAGACATTAAAATGCATGAGCGGGGAGCAGAAAGCATGATGAAGTGCTGAGACACGAGGAGGAGAGAATATAAAAATAACTGGAGGAGCGGCTCTGACAGAAACCTCTCCCCGCTGACGCCATGCTGCCACGCCATTGGTCCACGCTGCCAACAAAAAACAAGCATGTTTCCTGCTGCCTGGACGATCTGCTCGGCTCCCATCACGGCCGACACAAACCACATCCACCCGAAATTACACCACCGATTTCCAGGAACACAACACACATCGTGCGGCTAACAGTAAAGATTCATTTCACGTAACACAGCGAACTACAGGTCACATTTGCTGCAGTGGAAATAATTTGGGCTTGTGTCAACGTACACATAGAAGTTAAACTGCCACCTTTAATATGTGAGTTAATTAATAATTGGCTCAAAGTCATGTTAATCTGAGAAAAACATTACAATCTCATTTCTCGGTCTGAAGAGCACTTTCACGTAGGAACTATTTTATTTACGCGTCGCTGTGCAGAAGGAAACGTCCACTCGTGGACGAGAGGCTCGTGCTCGTCGCAGGGCGGGATGTAAACATTAACGTCGGCGTCCTCGGCTGTGCTGTAACGTTAGCTTAGTTAGCTTAGCTAGTTTTAGCTAGCTAGCCTCTCATCCACGAGTAGCTGCACGTTTCCTTCTGCGCGGTGATACGGAAAGAAAATAGTTCCTCCATGAGACGGCTCACAACAAGCTCTGTGGATCCCGAGTCAGGAAAGAGACATCACTGCTGCTTTTCAAATGCATTGTCTGGCACTTTGGTCCCACATGCGACATGTCAAGTGTTATAATCAGTCAGTCCTCAGTGCGGTTCATTCATCGCACTCATTTCCAGTCAGGAGACTTTCGAGTTTAATGAAGTTAAAACAAACTTTAATGTTTATGCTAAGTTAATGAGGAAACATCAGTTGATTCGACTAAGTTCCTGTGTGATGTTTGTTACTGTGTGAACACACTCACACAGGACCCACCGAGCCAATCAGAGGCAGGGATGACCTGCAGAGCGGCGTCGTGTGACCTACAGCAAACCACAAAGCTTCCACACCACAGTGACACTGAAACATCCAAACTGTTTGTGAACGTCCCATCTGAGAGCGAGCTGACACAGAATCCAGCTCGGGTCACGTTTCACCTGTGAAGGCAGCATCCGGTTTGAGCGCAGTGACGTCTGAAAGCTGCAGACCGAGTCCAGATGTTCAAACATCAGCTCGCCACACGGACGCCGCAAAGCAAAGGTCTGAAAGCCGGCAAACCCGTTTACCTGAGGACAGGACGGACAGGTGTGTCCCAGTCTGTCGCCGCTCCTGTCCCAACTGCTCTCAAACGTCTTCTTCAGAATAAGCACAAATTTACAAAAATCAGCGAAGTAAACATCACAGGGATTTCAGTCAAAGACACGTACATCATCAGCAGCTCACTCTGCAGATGGCGGACATGAAGAATCTGATCCTGAAGAACTTCAAACTGTGTCAGTTTGGTGGGACATCACGGGACAAAAACTTCAGTGTGAGACGTATATTTTACTGCTTTTACTTCTACGTTTTACTTAAGCTGTTCGTGTTTCTGCTTTTCTGTCAGTTTTAAGACATTTCAGCGTCTCCGTGTGTCTGAAGGGACACCAGCTGCTCCTCGGGCAGGCTGAGGGGGTTACAGGGCAGATGAGGAGGAGGAGGAGGAGGAGGGGAGTCTGACCAAGAGGCAGAACAAAATGGCGGCTGCAGCTGTGCGTTGCTGTTTCTCACTCTGAACAAAACCGTCCGCCATTTTCTCCTCCAGCAGCGCGGAGAGACGGACCAACGGACGCCAACGTGCCCCCAAAAAACCCTAAGCCCCGAGAAAAGGGAAGGAGTTAACGAGTTAATGAGCCACTTCGTCAATCAGACGTGACGAGCGAAGACGATGACGATAAACGATCGTGAATCTGATCAATAACCTGAACTTCACAGATGAAGAACTGAGACGAGTTTCACAGTTCTACTCTCATTAATGCAGTACGAGTACTCCAGTCTGCAGAACTGGTTCTTTACTGGGGGTTCTGGGACACTTTTCACTGTGTGTGCGTCCTCACAGCTGTAGTTAACTGGTGTGTCTGAGAAACCAGAAACTGACGGTGCATTCAGGTGCTTCTCCTGAAGTGTGGTTTCCTGACAGACCTGCAGCCTCGTCACATGTTTGTGTTGGCCGAAAGTCTCCGACATCCATCAGTCTGTCCTCACGTGTCTCTCAGCCTTCACACAGTGACGGACAACATGTCCAAAAACTGGACTTGCTGAGGACACGCTGCTGATGGACACAAAGACAGGGAAAAAACTGCAGCGACGTTTGACTGCGTGGCCAGAAGTTTGTGGACAGAGCAGTCGCATGTGATGCGAAGTGTGCGAATGTGTAGAAAAAATGAATTGTAAAAATAAAGCTGCAAACTTAAGGGTCAGACACAGTGTGGGAACTTTGAGTTTTCTGCTTTCACACTCACAGGTTAAATAAACAAACACAGGCTGTAATTTGACTTCCAACTCGAAGTCAGCGGAGGTCCGATCACTTTTCTTGTTGAGCTCCTGAAGTGTCGGAATGCGGTCGAACGCAGACCTGAAGAAGAATAAAGGAGCAGACCGCTGCATTCCTCGTGTGTTTCTGTTGTTGTGGGAGAGAATCTGAGCCTGCAGACGGTGAACCAGTCTGACGTGGATTCGTTCAGGATGAACTCATGTTTTCCGTTGTTTGTCTGACTCACACGTTGGTTTTTTATTAAATCCATCAGGAGCTTCTCGCTGCGCTCCAAACTCGGCTCTCTCCGTCCTCCTCCTGGGTTTTGCTCGCTCTGGGACGTTTTTATGGAGGTTTTCGCTTTGAGGAAAACTTAATGAAGTTAACATTTTTGGGGTTTTTGGCTCCGGGACGCCGCAGCCACAGAGGAACACTTCATTTCCCTGTAATTTCATTTACTGAAACTGAGTCCACAGTCACAACTGAAAAATGTTTGATTTGACCTCCGAACAGCAGAAGGTCTGGTGACAGAAAACTGCAGCAAAAGTACACAAAGAAATACTGCAGTGGTTTTTAAAGAGGTGTACGGCAACACAGCAGGGACAAAAAGCCCACTAGAACAAATTCACAAAAAGAAGTACTCCCACGTTTACATTCTTACAAGAAAACAGGAAGCCGCTGAGCACAGAGTCAAACCTTCTGATCGATTATTTAATTACCGTATTCTGATGAATCATTTCAGTCGTTTTTTTAAGAGAATCAACTGAAATGTGAACATTTTCCTGTTTCTGTCCCTGGACGGACAAAAGAAGACATGTGAAGACGGAAAACTGACAAATGATCCATCGATTAATTTAGACATATCTGAAAAAACAAGATGAGAGGTTCACCGACATTTACTGTCAGTCGGAAAAGCAAGCGTTCACACTGCACTGTGTGTGTTCAAACACAGCAGACAGACGGACGACCGAGTGTGGAGGCCACGTCAGTCATCACGTGGAGCCGCTGATTTAACCTCAACGAGGTTCAGTCTGCTCGCTTGTTAAATTAAAGTTTGCTGCTCGTGAAGGTCACACGAGGTCACTGCGTCACCTCGGCGACTGGCGCCGCCACCAACCAACTGATTTGACCATCGCTTTGACGATTCATAATTTATTCTGTAAAACGTCTCGTCGGTTCTGCAGAGCTCATCATCAGATTTCTGCTTTTTGTCCAACCAACAGTCCAAAACCCAAAGACACTGAAGACAAAAAACGATTCATCGATTATCAAAATGACCGGTCACTTATTTCTTTTCGTCGACTGATCGTGGCGGCTCTAGACGTGCGTTTCTAATTTTCTGTCCAGCACATTTATATCAGTGAGCAGCACAAAGTGAACAACAGGCGATTCGCTACCGGCTCTTTCTAATAAACTGGACACTGATTGCGTTTGAGAATAAAACCGCAAGTCGACAAAAAAATAACAGCAAACACACACACACACACAGATAATTACAAATGAGTGCTGTGAGTGAGATCAGCTGCTCTGAACTGATCTGAGACCAGAGAAGCGTCTCACGACCTGCAGGCCTGCTGTGAACACAAAGAAGTCCGACCTGATGAGAAACAGGAAACCATGAAAACCTGAGAGCACAGCAAAGAAACCGTTTCCTCATCTGTCGTCTAAAAACTACAAATAAATTCAACTGAGTTTTGGTGTCGAGTGTTTGAGACGCAGCGAAGGCCACCAGCTGGAGCCAAACCTCCAACGACGCCGAAGTCAGTCGAGACAAAAGCTGCCGCGCTCGCACTCCGACCTCCACATTCACGTCACGCACATCAGCTCAGATCTGCTCTCTGAGAAAAATTCAGCAAACACAAAACGATAAGCAAGGATTCTGATTATTTTCGGCTAAAAAAAGCACATCGACGTCCAGAACAAAAGATGAAGATGAAAGTCAGAAGGTTTGGACGGTTTGTTCTGAGTTCTTATTCTGGTTTCTGCTGGAGATGAAAAATAAATTTTTAAAAAAATTATTTTCCAGATTTTAACAAGAAAGATTTCATCTCAACAAGAAAAAATAATATTTTAGTCGTTTGATGTTGTGGAGGATTGAGAGAAAAATGTCCAAATGTACAGTGTAGGCTGCTCTGAGATCAGTACAAAGTCACAACACTGTGAGCTCCAACAACCGCAGAAAAGTACCACAAAGTACCACAAAGTACCACAAACAGCAAGCAGTGAAAACACGGTGAGCTCACATCAGTTTCAGATCAGATGCTCTGAATGTTCTCACGTTATTAATAAATCACATCTTTATACCACAGATCAATAAAATAATAACTGAGTTCTGTGGTCACCATGAAAATACTGCAGCTGTCATATTAATGCAGTAAAAATACCTCATTTCACTCAGTTCTCAGTTATTTCTGCAGCTATTTGACATACACACACACACACAGAGGACACTGCAGTACCACGCGGTGAGTGGAAACTACAGTACACACATACTGTATGCAGTATTACGGTGTGTTCTGTTGCCTCCTTGCACATGATCGATGCAGCAGTGTTAAGATTGATCACATTTTTGTGATCTGAAATCACAAAGTGTGAATCGTGCCCGCGTTTCCATCTTCAAACAAAATCCTCACCTTTTTGGCTGAGGTTTGGTTGGACTGCAAGTATTTCTGGTGTCAGACGCAGTACAAACTGATGGGTACTCGTACTGAGCTGGTACACAAATGAACACTCACTGAAGGCGTGAAGACAACATCCTCTCCACACGTGAAGCACATTTCACACGCTAATCACACGTGAAGACATCATTCACACACAGAAATTTGCCATGAGAAATATTTCGCTCTGTTCATAGGAAATCTAACATTCCTCCGTGTGTGAAACGGGGATTTAAAATTCATGCTACACGACACACACCTCGATACGACGGCTGGTGATACGATACGCATCGTTATGATTCATTGTACTGCGATACCGTAAGTCAGGTGATATGTTGCTTCCTGTGTTCTCAGGCTAGAGACAGATCACAACACTGCCATCTAGCTGTCGGGGGTTTAAACACAACACAAAGCTTCTCTCAAAAACAACAAAAATTCTCAAAAGTAGCCGAGGCCAGAGGACAGCACACTGACATGTGCAAAGATGGCCGACACACCGCCACTCTCACACCTTTACACAGAGCGGGCCTTTATTTTGAAGGCGGCTTCTATTCGAGGCAGGTCTTTATTACTGATTTTCTCTGTTTTCTATTTGATGAAGGTTCAGTACGAAGTCGCGTTGTTTTCTGATGTTTCCATCCAGTTCAGCAGAGCAACGGTAATCGTATCATCAGAGTCTAACGTCTCCGCTTATGTTTCATACTGTCCAGTGAAAACGCTGAATCTCCAGGTGTGCCGATAAACTGCAGGCTGGGGTTCAGCTTCATGTGCTGAAAACAGGCTGTTTTTAATCACACACACACACACACACACACACACAGTTCTTGGGGCCTAAAATCTGAACATTTCCTCTGTCTAACCTCCAAAATAAAAGCAGAACACCGCAGGCTCCCATTGGATGGTTCAGAGAGCAGCCAGCCAATCAAACGGCAGAGCAGTGAGCCTTGAACTGCAGTCAGTTCTGACCGAAGTGAGTCGGGTGCAAAGGTGACAAGTTGGTGACAGCAGAGGTCAAAGGTCACTGCAGGAGCCGGACCGTAGGCGGGTTCAGGTGGACCACAAGCGAAAACCTTTTCTCAGCGATTCGCACTCGTTCAGCTGCTCCTCAGTTTCCACACATCAACACTAAAGTCGCTCCAAACGCTCGACTCTTCGGGGTTTTTCTCCCCTTCGACTCGGGTTTCCAGACCAAAACCGTCTGGGTCATTTTTTAGGTGGACAGACAGACAGAGGGACGGATGGACAGATAGATGGACAGACAGACAGAGGGACGGATGGACAGACAGACAGAGGGACGGATGGACAGATAGGTGGACAGACAGACAGAGGGACGGATGGACAGGTAGGTGGACAGACAGACAGAGGGACGGATGCACTTAGGGATGATTTTACGCCTGGGCTGATGACCCGTTCGGTCAGTGAAACGGCAGAAAACAAACTGGGACGTTTTCACTTTATCGATCATTAAAATTACTTCTTTAAACTGATGAATTGTTTCAGCTGCACTTCAGATTTGATGTTGTTTTACACACTCGACAGAATTAAGTGGACATTTTCACATCCTGCACCTGAGATTCGTTGGTTTTATTTAAACGGAGCGGAGCAGCTTCACGTCCGTTTGAGTTGCGCTGAGTGGAACTTTGAGGATTAGAACCTCACATCACCTTTAAACCTCTTTGTTCTCTTTCCACAAACCGAATCAGTCAGAAAAAAGCAGGAACTTTTCACGTTGAGTGGAACTCGATGAACGTTCGTGATTTAACCTTTAGACTCGTTTAAGGTCCACTCAACTAAAACTGATTTATCATGAAATAAAAGTTTTTTCTTTTCTTTTGTTTCGCAGCCCGGCTCGGGTCCGGGTCTTACCTGGGGTTGGAGCTGTTCCAGTAGACGGCGTACCGGTCGGAGATGAGGCGGTCGTCGGTGACGGCGCAGCAGAGTCGGAGCAGCAGGCCGAGCAGCAGCAGGAGCAGCAGCCGCGGCGGCGGCGGCCGCCCGGTGCGCTCCATGCGCGGCGGCGCGGCGAACATCCGCGTCTCTTCTCTTCAGCTCTGAGCGCGTGGAGACCCGCAGGGACCAGAACCAGAACCGAAGCGCATCAAAGACTGAGAGGAGAACAGCGTCCCGCGGTGGGCAGCATGCGGACAGAACGGCTGGTTTGATCAATGCTCAATTCTCATCGATTATTAGCTTCATTCTCCCGCTCGCACGCGTCTAACTGATTGTTTCCCAGCAGGCAGAGCGACAGTAATCCATTTTATCACGAACCGCTTCTTTATATGAGGAGGGGGAACCTTCACGGCGACGGGTTGTCTCTAGAAAGCGGCAACTTGGTCCAAATCCGTGTCCAGGAGGACAAACTGTCCTCAAGTTTCATTTTCACTCAGTCAGAACCGGATCAGACCCGCAGCAGGACCGCGAACCAGTCCGTCCATGTGCGTCCTGCTCTCTGCTGGAGACCAAACTCGGATGTGTCCCCGCTCCGAGCTCTCATTCAGGATTTCTGTCCTCTTTATGTAACTGCTCGACACTTTGAGACTCTGCTGCTCCCGCCGAAGAGGAGCTCGGACGCCGAGCTGCGCCCCGGACGTCCCCGCCGCTGCTCTCCGGCTGTTTGGAGCCGCTCTGCAAGTTCAAGACCCCGCAGCAGGAGTCTCTGCTCCCGCTCCCCTCCCCGGATCCCTCCTCTCTGCTCCCGCACTCAAACTTTCGGGGTTCGCTCGCTTCCCTCAGTCGCAGCAGACCGGACCGGGCCGGACCGAACCGAACAGAGCCGAGCGGGCAGGACCAGAGAAAAGGACAAAGAAGAAGAAAACCCGAGTCAAAGTTTAGTCGGAGCTGCAGGCGGAGCGTTTGGCTCGGTTACCGGCTCAGTCCTGACTGCTGCTCCCGGTGCGTCCCCGGGGGCGGAGCTTCTGACTCACGGTGCCCCCCCCCGTCTCTCTCTCCAATCAGATGTCGCCTTCACGGCCAAAAGTGTGTGGACAGCTGAGTTCAGGTCTTCTACATTAAACTGGGGAATACAAAACAGCCAGAAAGTAACTGAGTACTTCTACTCAAGTATCAGTTTGAGGTACATTTACTGCTGTTTCCTGCTCCACCACAGCTCACATCGACGTTTTGTCCTTCTTCACTCTTACTTGTTTTAGTGTTTGCCTGCCCATTGAGCAGAAGCTGGGGTGGTTGGAGGGGGCTCAGAAGCTGCACCCGGGGTGGGGAGGGGGCTCAGAAGCTGCACCGGGAGTGGGGAGGGGGCTCAGAAGCTGCACCCAGGGTGGGGGGGGGGGCTCAGAAGCTGCACCGGGAGTGGGGAGGGGGCTCAGAAGCTGCACCCAGGGTGGGGGGGCTCGGGAGGCCCAGTGGAAGTGATTCAGACTGTGGTGGCGACACTGAGGGACTTACAGTAGTCTTCATACAGTACTTCTGTCCTCCAGCAGCAGTGAAGCTCCTCATCCAGTGATTCAGCACTCATAAATATTTCAGTGTGTCAGCTTTGGAGGAGAGGGGGAGACGGAGGGGTGAGGAGGGGTGAGGGAGAGATGAATCTTTAATTCTTGCTTTTAAAACAGGCCCACAGATTAATGGAGCTGCGCTATTAAACTTTCAGAGGGTCCCATGAATAAATGCAGAGACCGCCGGGCGTTCGACAACCACTGACCATGTAGGCCGAGGGAGAGAGAGAGAGACTCACCACATTACATCAGTCTGTTCTCATTACAGCTGAGGCCGGAGAACACGAGGAGCGGGTAGCATCAGCCCGGACGGCCCGGCGGGTGTTTTCACAGGGACGAACGCAATGACGGCCTCCAGCGGCTGATGCAGGATCAGATGACAAGAAGGCCTCAGCATCAGCACGAGTGCAGCCTGGCTGATCTGCTGGTCATCGGACGAGCTCCCCGACTGGCTCATTCCCCAAGTCCAAACTTCTGGGACGTCTGGCTCCGGGTCCAGGTCCCAGCACAGAGGACAGATTTCTCCCAGAATCCTCAGGGGCCTGATGGGGTCAGCCTGCAGAGGACAGCAGCTAACATTAACACGAGCTGTTCTGAGATCAGCTTGTCCCAGACTACTGACAGAGGACGGTTCACTTCTCACACACGTCCAAGTGGATACTGGTTGTTCAACACTGGGACCGGCAAACGTGTCCCTTCACACTGCGGCCTTTGGAGTAAAAGCCACGTGGGCGTTTGTGTCCCGCCGGGCGTCTGTACAGGCAGACTGAGTGTTGAAGGAGCATCGTGAAGTTATTAAACTCATTGAAGCACATAAAACCACAGCTGTAATCTTCTTACCTGTCAGTCATAGCTGAGGGATGAATTCTCACCTGTAAAGCCTCACGTGAATTACTTTTCATTGTCAACTGATTTTTGTGTATTTTTCTACTTTACTGCGTATTGGATTGCATTCACGGAGTTAATCTCCAGTTGAAGATGATTTTGTTGTGTTAACAGAACATTCTGATGTAATTCTGTAATCCTGTTTTGATTCTTGACTCGTGAAGACCATAAATCAGATCTGAGTCCCAACCGAGTGCTGGTCTGTTGAACTCTGCCCCCTGCTGGTCGTCATCAGCATCACAGGGACAAACGTGTGTGTGTCAGTGAACAACCAAACGTGAAGGAAGTTAACAGACGACTGAAACAGCTGCAGCACAACTGGCTGATGCAGACTGAATAAAATCTGCTCTGATGCTGTGATGTTTGACGCAGACGCAGAAGGTGGACGACCAGCCAGAGGGTGCAGTCGCTGTGGGAACGTCTTACACCGACTGTGGCCCGGCTGGTGGGTGAGGGAAATCCACCGAGAACTGGTCCAGGTCAGGGGAGCGCCTGCCCTCCTTCAGACCATCCCTGAGCCTGTGGCTGCAGGAGGCTGTGAGCTGCTTCTCTTCAGAGAGGCTGACGTCCAGGAAACAAAATACTGAAGCCCTGGTGAGCGTTTTGGTAAAAGGAGAACATCGAGCTCTCAGGACGTAGTCCCGCCTGATCACAGTCAGGGCGACGGCCAGGACGTAGTCCCGCCTGATCACAGTCAGGGCGACGGCCAGGACGTAGTCCCGCCTGATCACGCTCAGGGCGACGGCGAAGCTGTTTGACTCCACGCTGAGCCGTTCAAACTGAACGAGTCTGGATTGAAGTAAATCACAGACAGGAAGTCATGAGGAGTCTGCTGGATGACACGCTGCTCAGGTGTGTGTGTGTGTGTGTGTGTCAGCAGTTTGGATCAGTTTCTGTGGAGACTGGCTGGCTTTAATGACCAACACGGTGGTCTGATTAGAGTCATAAAGAAAACAAGTTGGGGATTCGGATGTTGATGTAAACGTGTTTACAAGATGGTCTTTCTGTAATTACGCATTGGAGGTCGACCAATCAGAGCTCGTCCACGTCCACCTGACGAAAGATGCTTTCACCTGGAGAGAGCCAACCAATCGCAAGACTCCACTGCTGATGACGATGAAGAGCAAAGTCAGGGCCATGTGACGACTTCCACTGTATTGAGCTTTGACACACACCGAAGACCAATCAGAAACCGTCCTGATGGAGCTGACGTCTGAGTGGACGGAGAGCAGCAGAGACCAAAATGGAGGAAACTCCTGAAGCTCGTTCGCTGTGTGTCACCGTCAGAGAGCAAACTGCTGAACAGTCAGGAGGCCATCAAGTCCATGTTGATAACCTGTGGACCTGTTAGCCAGGTGTGCTAACGTGTTGCTGAATGCTAGCAAAGTCGTTAGTTTATTTTCCCTCCTCGGTAACAACTTTAACGAATAAAACGATGAGCAAAATGTCAGGAAGGAGAAATAAAACCAGGACGACGACCTCAGAAGAAGAGAGTTCAAGCCACAGACACGTCCCTGACGCCAGCTGGACCTCTTCCAGACGTGAGTCTGTCCAAATCAGGAGGAGTTCAAAGCTCTTTGTCCTCCAGCTTTTATGTGAAACAGACTGGAAGTTTCTTTGGTTCCACACAGAACCTGAGATCTCAGAGGAACCCTGCTGTGTCTCCTTTTGGTGTTTGTCCTTGTTGAAGGAGACGAAGCGTCCCTGCAGGGGTTCGACCTCCCAATCAGACAGACAGACGAATTAATGGCCTGTCTGCTGATTTGTCCACCTTTAATTGACCCGAGTGTGTGTGTGTGTGTGTGTGTGTGTGTGTGTGTGTTTTAGGTGTTTTCTACAAATGCAACCAGTCAGCATCATTTCAGAGAGAATTAAGGGGTTAATTACCACCCAGAGGACGAGTTTTGCTTCTGAAAATGGACAATTATTCACGTTTCATCACACGTGGACAAAATTACCTGCCGGCTTCCTGCAGGACGGCCTCCAATCACAGAGACACCAGGACGGAGCGGCCCGGGGGGGGTCGCTGATGGTGGTGATGGAGGCCGGTGAACCGAACGTTTGCATAATCTGCCTTTTAGGCAGAAGCACTGAAGCTGTCAGACGGATGCAAAGCAGCCGAGGCGGCCGGTTAAATCCATGATGGACCTGTCAGCCGGACGGCCATTAGCTGCACGCTGAGACTCTCCTCTTCCTCCGCTTCCCGCCTAAACACTGTTTTCCTCTCCTTCTCCCCCTCAAACACGTCAAACACGCGTGACTGCTCATCGAGCAGCCGTTGCACACGAGACAAACACGGCGTTGCGGCGGGCGGATTAGCTGTTTGACAGCCATGTTGTGTTTGTTTGCGGCGGCCACTCGGCGGGGAGCAGCCGAGCGGCGGAGGTGGAGGAAATGTGGAGGAAGAGATTGGCTCAGAGGTAGTTAGCGGGACGGCTGATATTTTTGGGTGCAGGATGGAGGCTGCGGAGAATTAGCATTTAAAGTAGTTGCCCACCAGGCATTAGCACACCTTGGTGAGCTCAGCCAATATGTCCCCCGCTGCCTCCCAAACTACCCGAAAAAATCACCTCAGAGGAGGACAAGAACTCACATCAGACTGAAGGAACTCGAGCAGCGAGACAACAGAAAAATACTCGACTACAGGTCTGAAGTACACCAGCATAAAGCACTTCAACATCCAGGATCAGGACTTTATGACACGACTGCTGAGGTCATCGAGTAAAGAGTCACGTCATTGGCTCAAAGGTGAGATGACAGAGAAGAGTGAACGATGTCGTTTTATTCTTTTTCCTGCTCCTTTTCTTCTGCATCTCTCTTGAAGTCTGAGCACAAAGTGAAGGATGATCGTCTTCGATTTTTACGTGACGTTAAACGTTCACCCTCCATGATGTCATCACATGGCAGCTGACAGGTCGTCCAGTTAGAAAGAGTCCTTCATCAGATCTCATTAAGTCACAAACACAAACAAATCTGAGTTCATCGGATCATGAAGTAGAACCTGAAACTGAAAACGTCAAAGTGCGTCACAGAAGACTGAACATATCAGGACAGGATGGGTCACCTGTCAGCCAATCAGGGCAGGGCTCGAGTTCATGATGTCATCACCCTGCAGAGCTGTGGACCAGTTGGGTCTGGTCCAGGCAGGTGGACACTTTTCAGACTCTGAGAATATGATCCAGCAGAAATGGCTTCCTGTCTCTGCCTCCAGTTCAATTCCTGACCAGAAGAGGAAGTGACAGCATTGTGGCTGCAGGCGGCATCGGGAGGAAGAGCCGCCATGCTCCTCCTCCTCCTCGTCCACTTTTAATCACATCCTGCAGCGACACCAGAGGCTCCTCTTCAGAGACACTGTGGGGATCCAACAGGTGCTCGTACCTGAACGCATCACTGCAGGCTCTGATTAAACCAGAGAGGACAGGATCAGAGCTCACGGAAACTCATCTAACGTTTGTCTGACGTTAATCTAACGTTAATATGACTTAGTCCAGCGGCAGAATAAACAGTTGACACCTGACATTCCTCTCATATCATGTAAATTACACACAAATAAACTTTCACCACAAAAATATAAAACTGCCTGAAAAGAAAAACAAGAAACTCCTGAAGTTTCATTGATTTGATCTCCTAAATGAACAAACAAAAGTTCAGAATGTTTATGAAATGTGATCGCAGTGACGCGTTTAGAGTCTGAGGGACACACCAGCCACCAGGAGGAGAAGTAGGAGGAAGAGGAGGAGGAGAAGGAGGAGGAAGGACACCTGAAGCTGCAGCCTACAGACTCTCCTGGTCGTCACCATCCTGCAGGTTTGCATTCTTTTAGTTTGAATTCTTCACACTTTGGTTCAGACTTTGTTCTCCTATGAGCCTCAGCTGCTGCTTCACCCCAAACTGATCCACGATCAGTCAGTGTGACGTTTCCTCAGGTTTCTACTGACGGTAACCGTCAGAAGAACCATGCAGAAAATGAAGCTCCGCGATTGGTTGATTGCTGTGTTGTCCGTCGTATTTGTGTTAGCTGACTGAATTTGTCTCTCCTCTGTTGTACTGTGGCGACTGATCTCACGGGGAACATTTCACCTGTCAGGTGTCTGAGCTCGGAGCAAACCTGTCAGGTGCAACATCCCGAACGGCGAGGCTGAAATCGTTAATCCGCAAAACTGAGCCCAGCGGAGCCTCGACTGCTTTCATCCTGACAGAACTTTGGAGTTTGGAAAGATCAGAGGAAGTGATTTCCGATTTCACTCCTTTATCAAATAAAGCGAGTTGAAGTCAGAATGAGAGGCTTTCCTGCAGGCTGCCAGGTGCTGTGCATCAGGTGAGCACACATTTCCCTCGTGGGGAGGTGGACAGGTGTTCTCCAGGTGTGTGGAGAGGCAGTACTTCCTACCATCTGGCTTTAAAGCAAAGTTCTGCAGTGAAATCAGATGGTGAAAACGTTCCTGATCACTGCTGCACAGAATGTTGGTGTTTCTGTCCACTAATCAAACACACATCCGTGTGTGTGTGTGTGTGTGTGTGTGTGTGTGCTGGGGGGTTTGAGGGTATTTTGGAGGATTATGCTAAAACTTTTCAGCTCGGACTGGAACGATTTCAGTTTGACAGTGTGAGACCAAGCTGGCATGCCGGAGTTTTTTTTTTCCCACAATCCCTCTTTGTTCGGCTGCGTGTCACCGGTCCAGAGTGGGGGAGGGGGGTCGGGCTGGGACTAAGAAGACACGGATATGAACTTCCTCCTCCAGTCTGTAAAAGCCTCAGATCTTCTATTGTCGTTTCCACAGGACGGAATATTAAACTCAACGCTTCACTTCTCGTCTTCTGTTTCATTATCTCTGCTGCTCCCCTCCTTCCGGCTTCCTCTTTTCTTCTTCTTGTGTTTTATTGTCTCCACTGCTCTCCCACTGTTACACAGAACTCACCCCGGTTTTACTTTGGCCCTCTGAATCCAGAAGGCAGTTTAACACAGCCACAATGACCACATCAGGACCTCAAACATGACGCAGCATTAACAACATCAAGGCCTGAAACATGACGCAGCATTAACAACATCAGGGCCTGAAACATGACGCAGCATGAAGAACATCAGGACCTGAAACATGACGCAGCATTAACAACATCAGGGCCTGAAACATGACGCAGCATGAAGAACATCAAGACCTGAAACATGACGCAGCATTAACAACATCAGGACCTGAAACATGACGCAGCATTAACAACATCAGGGCCTGAAACATGACGCAGCATGAAGAACATGATGAAGAAAAGATCACAGAAGTGGTAATCAGGCTGCAGGCTTAAATCTCCCTCTTCATATCAGAAATCACATTAACACACAAATTTCATATTTATAAAGACCAAAATAAACCTGAATCTAAAAATATGTGTGTGTGTGTGTGTGTGTGTGTGTGCGAGTCTGTACTGGTGGGGGTTTGCTGCCTCCTGCTGGTCCTGATCGTCCAACACATCAACAGTTTGCGACTTTGACTCAACTCAGAATTAAAAGTCGACTTGATGTTTGATATAAATTCATCAGATAAACAGCAGTTTGTCAGGAAACGGCCGTCCGAGGAGCCGCACTGCGTGTACGCTGTAGTAGTACTAATGGTAGTACTCGTAGCAGGGTGAGACGACAGCTCATCGAGCTGCCTTTCAGCTCTCGTGTCGAGAGGATTCGGACAAACGACTCGAGTCTTCAGAGCTTTTGATAAAAAGTGATTTAATCTGTTTTTTTTTCCTTTGTGACACAGTAAGGCTCAGAACCGGTCGCACACTTGAATCAAAATATACACGTTTCATCAGATATAAAACCAACAATCAGCTCTCAGACACCTAACTGTGATATAAAACACGTATGTACAGTTGAACACCTCCCCCACCCTCCCTCCACCTGTTACAGACTCACTGGTCCCAGTCCTGCCTCGCCCATCTCACCTGACACCAAGGGGCTGTGATGCATTCAGGTCACCTGGGAAAAAACACTGTGTCTGATGTAGCTACTGAACTTAAAGGAACTTCTGTGAGGATCAGAAACAAAACTATTATTTACCTCCCGCAGGAGTTTATTCATTGGTCCACTTCATCTGATAAAGACACGTGGCAGAACACACCTGTTCTCACCGTGACAGCTGTGACAGAGATCACTCAGGTGTGTTCAGACTGAAGCAGGTGTCTCTAAAGAGTGCTGAATCGAGTTCAGGCAGAAGGCGGCAAACGTCTGAACCCCTGGACTGAGTCAGGACTTCTGTATAGCCTGGAAATGAAGGAGGAAGAGCCTGAACTGGGAAACAGCAGTTGTTTGTCCCAGGAGTCATGAATGCACCACACCTGTAATGACCTGCAGCCACTCCGAGGTTCAGGTGGACGTCTGAGCAGCTGGAATGTCGCTGTAATGATATTAAGACACACAGATAAACCAAACCAGCATCTTCTGGTTTCATGACATTTCTGACGCCTGCGGGGCTTCTTCTCCGTCAAACTTTCATCTCAGAGTTAAGAGGAATTAATACCTGATGTACGACTCAGCGCTGCGTTCAAGGCACTCCACGTTACATCTGGTTTTGCAATAGACCGAGTCGCACCGGTGGGCTGAATCCAGCGAAGTGGTCGAGAAATGAATAAAAACATTCCCACAGGAAAACACCAACAAAGCCTGAACCAGTTCACCGTATGCTTATCTTAGTTTAGTCCTTAAAACCAGAAAACCTGAGGCAGGCGGATTTGTTTGCATCTTGAAGGCCGTTTTTGGTTTCAGCTGTAGTGGATCACAAACTTATAAATAAAACCGTTCAGAGAAGCAAGGCGAGCAACATCATGATTCACAAGTCCAACAGAACATCGACGAAACTAAACAACCTCCGTCTGCGGAGCGTAAAAGGCAGCGCAGCGGCAGGAAGAGCCGCCGAGCTCGCCGAGACGCCCGCAGACCCAGCAAACAGAAGTTCAGGAATGATTAAAATATTGCTACGATATTTGATTTGAATAAAATGTGATTGCATACATGGAAATAAAGAAATCAAAAAGGAACAGAAATAACGAAAATTTCATCTAAGAGCAAAGACCCAGCAAACCCGCTAAAACAGGATCAGTTCACATGTTCGACGCTACAGTAACCAGCAGTACAAAACACTAACAAAGGACTGGAAAACAACACCAATAAAACACACAGAGAATACAGATACATCTGTCAAACATCTCAGCGACAGTAAACCTTTCATCAGCTGTAAACCTGCTCTTTGCAGAGATGTGAGGACTAAGGCACAGGGTCACGGTCTGACGGCGAGCCCCTCTCGTCGAGGCCCGGGCTCACAGCACACCTGGTCAGAGCTGATCATTTAAAGACACAAGGATTCTGAGCACAGGAAAACGTCCGGGAGTCTCAGATTAAAGAACACATTTTCAGTTGCTAAAGTCCGAAGCTCCAGAGGACAAATTTAGAAGGCTGACTTCAGTGCCTTAATTCTGGGACTGAAGTGAAAAGGCAAGAGAGGCTAAAAGGTATCGACTTCAAATCATGCGGACACAAACACAAGAACACGACTGCAGTGCGAATCCCGACAATAATCTGACAATTCCGGCTTATTCCAACAATGCTGACACTCTCAGAATACTGACTTTATTCCCGGACTTCTGAGATTAAACGCAGGATTCAGACTTGCTCCAGTTTTCTCTGATCTAATCCTCCGTGCAGGCTAAGGACCACAAAACAACTTCTATAAAAAATAATTTAACGTTACACCAGACTTCGCGATGGTTTCTGCAGGCATGCGGTGGAATGATCGGAGTGTAGTGGACACCATCGAGTCGGGTTCAGATGGTGAAGTCTGAGGCTCAGATGGAGGACTTGGAGAAGGAGACCCGCAGGTGGTGGTTCTCTCCCAGGTCGTGGTTGTGGAACTGGATGAGGCACTCGATGGCCTCCTCCACCGAGCCCATCTGGATCAGGGCCATCTTGTGGTCCTTCCTGAAGGAGAAACCAACAGGAGGCTGTCAGACTCTACACAGGAAGTCCCTAAGGTCACCATAAGAGGGTCAGCCATGAATGAAAGTTTCAGGAAGGGAAATGGACATGGGGTTACAGGGCTAGGACGAACACTTCAGGACAAACACAAGAGATCTATAAGAGTGAGGCCTATGAGGAAAAGTTTCAGAGCACAGCTAACACGGGACAGGAAGCTCAGGACCAGGACCAAGGCTACAGAGAGGCTTGACGGCAGGACAAAAGGTTTAGCTCTGAGTGCAGGGACGAGGTCTTCAGCACCAGGCGGGGCAGTGGACAAGACACGCATCGACGGGACTCTGAGAGCACAAACAGCACGAGGTGACTCACTGGAAAAACTTGAAGGCCTTGACCACAGCTCCTGAGCTGGAAAACAACATCCTGAGGTCGTCTTCAACCACAGAGGGGCTACAAACAGAAAAGCAGAATGACAAGGTCACATTACCCACACGCGGTTAACGTGTATGCAGGGTTCCTCAGGTGGTCTGCAGGCCGGGCGGTCAATGTGCACCTGCCGTTCGAGGACTTACGGGATGTTGGACAGGTGTAGTGTGGCAGAAGGTGGGAAGATGTTGGAGTAGTTTTTGGAGCCGGGCTTCTTGAAGCGGTGCAGGGGGGAGTTGCTGTAGTCTTTGGTCAAGCCCTGGTCCTCGTGGCCTTCCCGGGGCAGCTGGACGCTGGTGTGTTTGGACAGCGTGATGCGCAGAGGCTTCCCATGCAGCTTCTGGCCACTGAGGTGGCTCATGGCTGCAAACCAACCAGGTGAAGAACACCACTCAAGTTTCTGACTGACCACTACACTGCACTTCCAAGAGTCAAGATTACATGCAGATGAAAATGTTAACACAAATCCAAACTATGAAATTGTAACTAACACATACGCTATATAGACAAAAGTATTGGGACGGCTGCCCATCACACCAACAGGGACTTTAATGACGTCTCATTAAAGTCAGCTCTAACAGCTTCCACTCTTCTGTGAAGGCTTTCCACAACATGTTGGAGTGTTTCTGTGGGAATTTGTGCCCATTCATGCAGTAGAGCATTTGTGAGGTCACACACTGATGTTGGACCAAAAGGCCTGGCTCACAATCTCCGTTCCAGTTCATCCCAAAGGTGTTGGATGGGGTTGAGGTCAGGGCTCTGTGTGGGCCAGTCAAGTTCTTCCACACCAAACTCATCCAACCATGTCTTTATGGAGCTTTGCTTTGTGCACTGGGGCACAGTCATGCTGGAATAGAAAAGGGCCTTCAACAAACTGTTGCCACAAAGTTGGAAGCATAGCATTGTCCAAAATGTCTTGGTATGCTGAAGCATTAAGATTTCCCTTCACTGGAAGTCAGGGGCCGAGCCCAAACCCTGAGAGACAGCTCCATGAGGTGTCTGGATACTTTTGTCTATATAGTGTACTTTTACCAGCGTCTGTATAGGGAAATACTGCTGAGTGCTATATCAGTATTGTATGCTGTCAACAGACGCCTCAGAGAAAAGAACATTTCCAAACAGAATCAAGCAGCAGCAGTGCGGCTGCAGACCACAGGAGCCCACTGAGCATGTGCGGCTGGTTACCTAGCTGAGCCTGTGTGCTGTCAGACATCTGAACCAGAGCGTTCTCCTTCTTGTTGAAGAGAATCTTCACTCTCATCACGTCACCGTAAACACCTTAACACACAGCCAGAAATAAATAAAAGGTTAAATTCCCTTACACGGGAGGCTGTAAACAAGATGATGAGGACATGAAGCTACTCCTACAGAAAACTGTAACTGACTGCAGCCTGCCAAACCACTGACCCTTAACCTGATGCTCAAATTATCTGGAGGAGATTTTACAGAGAAATGGGGGCTCACTTTGATGTCATAACAAAGAAAAATCTGAGCTGAGATGTAAAACCCCGGAGGTGAAGGGAGGAGCAGCAATGAGCCGCCGCCATTGGAAAGTGGCCAACAAATTGGTGAATTTAATTTAGAAGGCAGGAGTTTCTGAATGTTACACACAGGAAATGCAGTGAGGAAATTCAGGGTAACGGGCAGAGGAAATTAAAATGGCAGATTAACACCATGTAGGAGCTATGAATTATGGGAATGTTGACTGAAAAAAAAACAAAAAGAGCAGCTGATTCAGCACTGACGACATGCAAACTAAAAGAAACCCGGCATGCAAACTCAAAAACTCTGAAATAACATGAGACACAATAAATGCAGCTTGGACTGAGAGAGAAACTCTCATCTAACCATCAACGGGAAAATGCTTCTTCAGCCAGACACTGTGGAGGTGAATGGAGCTCAGCGCAAAACCAAATGAGAACTGCTGCCATCAGATTCAGCCTAAATAAATTTCAGTCGAGATCAGTAAGCTTTTGTTGCCTCCACAGTGGGAAACTACAGGAGCACGTTGCATTCACGAAAGAGAAAAATATTAGACTCCTCATCACAGGAGTAACGAGATCTGCTTCTGGTTATCAAGAGGTCAGGATCATGTAAGGCGCCTCAGCCAACCAAAACGCTTCCCTGAGTCTCACAGCGAAAAGGAATTGACCGCAGATGAAGTGTGACAGCAGCATCTCTGTCCACCGTCTCACCCTGTCGCGCTTCTATGTGGAACAGATTTAATGTTTGTAAGATTAATGCTGCCAACCTGCAATGAGCTGAGTTTGGTAGCCACTAAAACATGTTGAAAAGCGTGAATGTTTCAAACGCCCTCGCTGTGTCCGAGACGGAGCAAACATCAGGCCAGCCTTTGTGAATTCAGTGAACTGAACCTTTAAAGATGTTCAGGCGGCTCAAAATTCTTCATTTCATTTCACTGTGAAAAATAAGCACTTTAAAACAATCACTACGAGCTCTGTGACCATTTTAGACTTTAACCGTCTCAAACATTCAGCTTTCCAGAACAAAATAATCAGACAGAAACTAAAAACATCAGCTGCCTTCTGTCAAGCAGCAGGGATTTTCTCTTTTCATGATCGGATACTGAAGTCTCTTTCTTTCTGCGTGTGGTTTCTGAGTTGTGGTCCGTTCACCTGCGCTCAGCACACCTGAGCTGACATCTGAAAGCAAAAGCTGCAAATATTGTGAATAAACTCAAATCAACACGCAAAATCTGGCAAAACCAGCAGACACTCATTTTTTTCATTAAAAAACAAATGAAAAAGAGGAAAAAAACAAACAAACAAACAAACAGAAACTTAAAATCAGAACAACCAGGTGGTACAGATAATTCAAAATAAGAAGCTAGTGACAACATACCGAAGAGAATAAAGAGGCAGTGGGGCGTAACTCTCTTTAAAGACAGTAGAGAAGGCAGCGGAGGGACAGGACAGGTAAAGGTGGGAGGGCAGGACAGGTGGAGGGTCCGAGGCGTTTCCATGGCAACAAATTAAAAAGGGAAAAAAAGACAGGTGAGGGGTCAATCAGGAGGTTAATTACCTTTGCAGAGGATGGGGTCAGATAACATGTTCACACATGACTGGACAGGTGTGTGCATTTGAACAGGCATGTGTGTGTGTATGTGTATGTGTATGTGTGTGTGTGTGTGTGTGTGTGTGTGTGTGTGTGTGTGTGGTCTCATGACAACAGGATTCAATGTCAAGACATTACAAACATTAGAGACTCAAACAGCCAATCAAACTGCCTGACTGGGCCGAACAGGAAACTGTTCTGATGGGATACAGAGGACAAACTTTGTTTGGAGTTCAGATCTGAAGAACTGTGAATGTTTATGCCTGCCTGTCTTAATGAGCTCCAAGCTCTCTGATTGGTTGTAATGCTGATGATGTAAGAGGTTCATAAAGACAGTCTGACATCATAAGATTTAGTTTGTCTTTCCTCTCTGAACCCACAGCTGGACAGGGCAACCAGGTCCACATTTCAATCTATTCAAACATTCAGACAGCAAACCGGATGCCATTTCAGAAGATGAGAGCAGGAAATGCTGACTTTAAAGAGAAAGATGCATTTTCTAGCAACATGCAATAAGAGATGAAATAATTTTGTGGAATATATTTGATTCAGGTCTTTGTGAATGACACATCGTGTTTCGCTTTGCTGTCCGGCTGTTTGTTTTTAATGTGTCGCCCGTCTGTCCGAGTCCATGTGAACGCAACATTACATCCACTGCTGACCTCACAGGCCTCTGCTATCATCTCATCTCCTGTGTGGAGACAAAAATTTGATGTTTAAAATAAAACATCATCGAATGAATTAAATGCTGAGTTTAAAGCTCTGCATTGGCCTTCAGATGTCCTGCTGGATGATTGACATGTTTCAGGATGATGGTGATGATGACGATGACGATGAGAGGGACAGGCTCAGAGTGAAGGACCCACCTCGGGGTTGAGGTTGCTGATCAGCAGGACACAGACTCCAGCAGGCAGGGGGGGGAATCCCAGCCTGGTGGCCCCGGGGAGGGACAGAGAGGCCAGGCCTCCGGGCAGGGCGGGGACCGACAGGCCTGGATAGGGGAGGGACACTGGGAGAGGTGAGACGAGTGAACAACAATCTGACAACTGCAGGAGACGTCTGACAGCACAACATCAGTCCAGACTCAACCCAGACCACGGAGGTCTGATCCCCACCCCCTCCAGCATGTGTGCACAAGGCACTAATCTCATAATGAGCTTGTTACGTTATGATTCACATAAATTGTACACAAGACATCAGAGTGACTCTTTGTCAAATGGATCATCTGCTTGGTGGAGGAACTTTCTCAGTCTTCTCTGCTGCAGTGAGCCTTATATGTTAAATATGAGTCAAACACAGAGTGTGTGTTCAGTGTTGTCAGTGCAAACTGGTGAATCTGTCTGACTGGAGCTGAGCAGGTGAGGCTCACCTGCAGGCTGGATGGTGAAGGCCGGGGGGAAGGCGTGAGTCGCACCTGCGTACGGAGCAGCGGAGATGATACCTGGAGCTGCAGAGAACAAACAACACCTGAGTTTAAGTCAAGTTAAAAAGCGAAAGTGTAGTGAAAAAGTAACCTTTTTAAAATGCAACATAAAAACTGCTGCTTTTCTGGAGTGCAACAAAAGAGCCCCATGCATCCCATGAAGAATAAATATCCTACACTGTGAACTCAGGCATCAAAAAAACATTCTGATCTAAGGTTTCCTGCCAAAGGGAAGAAACAGGAAGTGACTGGCTGACTCTCAGATAACAGCTTGAAAATCTGTCTGCTTCACGAGGTTTGAGCGACGTGACTCGTGGGGGGGTCTCACTGAAGGCTGTAGCCATGGCCGGGTGCTCCATGGCGGGCTGGCTGTCTCCGGAGGGCAGGTCAGGTCTGGTGAAGTCGCGGCTCTTTTCGTTGTTGTATTTGACGTTGAGGCTGGTCAGTTTGGAGAAGCTGATCCTCAGAGTGCAGCAGCCGTTGTAGATGTTCTGTCCGTCCAGAGACTGAAAACACACAGCAGGCAGCGCATTAACACAAGCTGTTCCTGAGAGGAAGCTCACGACCGCTAAGTGGAAGGTGTTGGTTTGAAAACACGTTTTCTCTCAGGTGTCGGAGTCTTGTGCGATGCTCACCAGTTTAGCTGCCTGGGCAGACGCTCCGTCAGCGTACTGCAGCAGAGCCTGGAACTGACTGTTTTTGGTGAAGACGATGATCCTCAGCACGGTGCCAAACTTTGAGAAAATCTGAGGAGCAAATGGGAGATTAACCATGAAATTCTCGGTGTGATCCTCGTCACCCATTTCTTCAGAGATGGGTGACAGCATACTGTGGTTTGCTATGCTAACATTAGCTAGCCTACTGAGGGTTGGCTAGTTGACGGGCTGGATTTCAGTTTCCAGTTTCCTTGCTGTACACGTTTAATTGAAAGCCAAATAGTTTTTTTAAACACTTCAAATCTGTTTTCTTTCATTTAACACCTGTGACTCAAATGCTGCTAAATCCCCAGAGACCTCCAGTCAGTACCGCACCTGAACCCACCCAGTGTGGACAACAAACACTGAACGGCACTCAAAGTAACGTCCACTGATGTTTTGAGTTCTTCGTGTCTCATGCTGGAGCGCTGTGTCGTGTTACCTGGCAGAGGGCGTCCAGTGAGACAGGGTAGACCAGGTTCTCCACCACAACCCTCAGCACAGAGCTCGGAGCCGTCACAGCAGTGTCCACGTGAGACGTACTGAGGGCCCGAAGAGCTGCCTGGGCCCTCTGACAGGATGAGGATGAACACAAGTTGACAGTGAGTGGGAAATGCACAGATGCTGACACAGCGATGCAAAAAAACTGCAGTTCCTACGTTTAAAGGCCAGTCTGGACCTTCCCATATCGGTGGTGATGTTAACATACAACACAGCAGCCAGTGAGGCATCTATGTATCCATATTTGTGCAGTGTTCTGTACAGATACTAACAGTAGTTGGATGCTAACTCACACTAACAATGGTGACTGGGTGCTGTACAGATGCTAACTCACGCTAACAGTGGTGACTGGGTGCTGTACAGATGCTAACTCATGCTAACAGTGGTGACTGGGTGCTGTACAGATGCTAACTCATGCTAACAGTGGTGACTGGATGATGTACAGATGCTAACACATGCTAACAGTGGTGACTGAGTGCTGTACAGACACTAATATACGCTAACAGTGGTGACTGGATGTTGTACAGATACTAATCCATGCTAACATTGTTGACTGGGTGCTGTACAGATGCTAACTCATGCTAACAGTGGTGACTGGGTGCTGTATAGATGCTAACTCGTGCTAACAGTGATGACTGGGTGTACCTCCTGGTTGGGGGAGTTGTCAGTCTTGAGCTCCTTGTGGTTGGAAAACTGGACAAATACTGGGTGGTGCCTGATGATGGGCATCACTGTGGAGTAATAACCCACCATGTTCTGAGCTGCTTCCTCGGAGTTCATCTCTAAGAAGGCCTGGTGAAACACAGAGGACACTTTACTTCAGTAGAAGTACCAGTACAACAGTGTAAAAACACTATATCCCCAGTACAAGTCCTAGATAGATAAACAGATAGATAAATACTTTATTGATCCTGAGGGAAATTCAATATTCTGCACCTGGTTCTTGGCTTTGAGCATCAGCAGGTTGGTGACGTCTCCGAAAGGCAGACCGAGGCTGATCACCTCAGTCTCTGTGATGTCGTTGGGAAGCTTGCGGATGTGGATGACCCTGGACGGCACCCCGGGACCTCTTATGTCACCTTTGAACTTCTTATTGTCGTTGCCATTGGCTACAGAGGACAGGAAACAGCAGTAGATGAAGAAGAGTTCATAGCACAGAAACCAGAGTCTCCATGACATGAACCAGTGATATGTGATACGACTTGGGGTATGAGGCTGCTCTGGACTGCCCTGTAACTGGACAGAAGCTGTGAATTACGCTGTTTTTTTCTGTAATGCACGTAGAAATGTGGAGTATTTTTAAAATACCAAACAATATCTAACCTGTGGTGCTCATGATATACGGGCCGTTAGAGACGCTGGAGAAAAGCTCGTCAGATCCTCTCTGAAACAGAAAAATCAGTTATTATATATATTTATTATCATATAAGACAATCTAAAGCAGAGATTCTTCACATTTGAGGCTGAAACCTGCAAGTTTACGAATTTTTTTTTTGTCCATCGACTACTCAATCAGCAGACTTGCTGCTTGAGCTCCAGTCACGTCTCTAAAGAGCTGAGTCTGTTAACTAACAGTGGGGGCAACAGTGAAAACATGAAGTGATTTTTCAAACACAACACACGCAGCTCAAGTTGCTGCCAGCAGAGGTCGCTACAGAGTCACATTTCACCAACAGCACCTTGAACACAGAATTATCTCAAAGAAATACAACAACAGACAAATCATGATGAATGTGCTTCACGATAAGAAGAGCAAAACAGTGAACATCAGACGGGTTGACACCGGCTTCAGCCTGATCAGTGGACCCCCCCTCAAACCGCCGATCCCAGCAGGCAGCCAGGGGGGAATTCCTGTGCTGTGGAGCTCAATGAAAACCAGATGTCGACAAACAGGCTGAGCCTCATCTCAACTGAGAGCAGATTCACACAGATTCAACACAGAGGAGCAGCAGAGCTCATCCACAGGGTAAAGAGAGCTGCTGCTGTGGTACGTGTCCACAGGAGCCGCCATGTCCACGCTTCTCCTTCATGCTCTTTGCTGTATTATGTTTTGAGAGATGGGCATCACGCTGGATGTAAGCTTAAGCTCTTGGCTAATTTCAGGCTGACCAAAGGCATCCAGCGCAATATGCCGCCTCTGGAAACCCCTGAAAACTTTGAAACAGCAGCTCCTGTAACTATTTCCGTAACGTAGGTAAAAGTTTCCAAACGAGCGGCCATGTTGGGTGAGTCCAATCGGGTGCAGGCTGTTGTGTGTCATTTGCTTGTCAGTGGTTGTGAGGAGAAATGTGGCACACCAAGCGTCCAATGAAACGCGCTCCGGTGGACACGTACCATTACTGAAGAATAGATAAAACCTGTATTCATATTAACTGAATTAGTCATATTCGTGTTTGTGTCGAGGTGCTCAGAGACTGCAGTCGGAAATCAATCAGATCTTTTTCAGGGTTTTTTCCGTTAAGTCAGTGTTGACAGGCTCTTCTTCATGAGGTGTGACCAATCGGAAAGTGTTGTGGGCGGGATGCAGCCTGAGACTATAGACAGAGAGATGGTGCTGGAAAAGGAGATGTGCAGCTGCCTGTCTGAAGGGACTGAACTCATCACTAACATCACTAAACCCTGAACCACACTGTGTCACGCGCTCGCGTTCTTTTCCACAGCACTAACTCATCAGTCCAATAACACTGAAGGAAAACACGATCTGCTTCACTGTTGCTGTTGATAAGTCACATTAAAGGTGAAACATCTGCAGGACGTGCAGGTGCTCAAAGGTCCAGTGTGTAGGATTTAGTGGCATCTAGTGGTGAGGTTTCAGATTGCAGCCAAGTGAACACCCCTCAACTCAAATCCTCTGCTGCTCTGCTGCTCAAAGCCATCAAAGTCTCTCTCTAGATCCAGTGTTCGCTTTGCCTGCTCTGGGCTCCTGCTGACTTCGCCCTCTCAGTACTGAATGAGTTACGACAAACAGGTGAACAGAAAATATCAGTCCATGCGAAACAGAAATAACAGCAGATGTCTGCCGCTTTTCTGCACACAATGCAGTAAGTTTGTTGACAAAAGAGCTGTACAAATAACGTTTCATTGTATCATCACAAAGGCAAAAGGAGCTCAGGTCATCTTACTGCTCCTCACATGAATAATAGAGCGGAAACCCGAGTCGTCTCTGTGGATGTGAACCTGACGCTGGTCAGCTGCTGAGGGAGCGCCTGCCTCAGACCGACGAGGAGAACAGAACATCCACACGCAGTCAGACATCTTGTTTTAGCTCGCAGCTAACATCATTACAGGGGTCTGCTGTCATTACTGCTCATTACTGGCTCACGTTCTGCTTCTTTCTCCTCTTCCAACCAAGTACAGCTCAAACAATTCGGCCATGAACAGAAAGTTAGTCAAATACTTTAGATACTCAGTTATTTGTCTTGGTAACTTTATTGATGACTGCGGAGTTCAAAGCACCAAACTGCAACATCCTGTTAGCTGCTAGCTGACCAAGATCTTGGTCATCTGTCCTTGTTTGCCGTCATCTCTTTACAATCAGATGTCTAACAAAAGCTTAAAAAAAAAACCAAATAGTTGATAAAAGACATTTATTCTGTGAGTTCAGTTTCTCACAGTAAACTGAGTGTCTTTAGCTTCTGGACTGTTGGTCGGACAACACTGAGAGAACATCTTCAAATTAAAATTTTATTTCAGACTGAAGGATCAGTCATTCACCAAATAAACAGGTGAATGAATCGCGATTAAAACAGTTGCAGCTTCTCATTTGCAGGAAACTACTTAGTAAAGTTAGGAAAGCTGAAGGACATCTCATCCATTTCGGCTCACATGATAAGCTTCCAAGTTCATTCACAGCAAATGTTTCTCTGAGGAAGATCGTGTGACATGAGCCAAAGCTCGTGGTGAGACTCTTTCTAAACTGTTGGTCCAAAGCTCAAGAGCGATATTAACTACAAAATTAGAAACTCCTAACATGAAGTGTGTCTGAATTCTGCTGCACCTGTGAGTCACAATTAATTACTTCCTGTTTCAACAGGAGATACGTCTGGGTGAGGAAGCACAGAAACCAGTTCGTGAGCCCCTTAAACCCACTGCTCGAGTTTACAGACTGAGTGCTCTGTACGCAGTCTGTAGACTCTCTAACTGATAAATGTAGAGGAGAACAAGCAGCTGTCACTGACCTCAGACCTGCTGATTTTCTCTGCTGATTTGCTAATCTGAGCACATGAGAAAAGCCTGAACTGTCCCTTTAATGGGAGCCGAGATGAGTGGTGGTTTCAAATGACTCGCCTGAGGCCAGAGGAGGAAACAGGGTGGATGTGATCACCAAAAGGACCCCTCCTCCTCCTGCTGCTCCCGTCACATCCTGCTCTCTGATCACCTCTCTCTGCCTTCATGTGGTCTTGGCTCAGATTCTGGTTTTTGTCCTAAAACCAGCGGCAGCGGCGGCATTTACCGCTCTGCTGCTGGCTACATACCGAACATGATTACGGAGGAGAGAGCAGAGGAATGTGAGCAAAGGCTGCTGGGAGATCACACACGCAGTTTGTAAAAGGTCCCCTGCTGACCACAGCCTGACATCAGCAGACTCCAGCAGCTCATCGTTCACCAGGTCCAACTGGGCACCTTCAGGGTCTGCGATGGGGAGAGGAAAGACCCCCGCACCGCCAGACCTTAAAATAAAACAGTCTTAATGAATCGTGATATGCTGTGTGTACGTTGTGCGAGCACATGATGTCGTGACGGACAACTGAACTGCACCAAGCGAAGATCTGAGCCGACGCTCAGCACGTTCCCCGTTATCAGCACCCGAATGTTCCTCCACATACAATCAGTGAATTTAAAATGCTCCACTTTGGCTCGGATGCAGCTTCTTCTTCTCTGTGCCCTGACTCAATGTCCCGCCCACAATGATCTGATTGGCCACATGTCACGAGTAACAGCCTATCAACACTGAGTGATTTGAATCTGAAAAGTAACTGAAGATATCAAATAAATGCGGTGCAGTAAAAATCGCAGTGGAGGGGAGCATAAAGTAGCAGAAAATATAAATCAAATAACGTACAAATACCTTAAAAGTACGTTTCAGCAGTATCTCTCGTTACCATGGAGACAACTTAGCTTTATTCAGTTTACTGCCAGAGAAAATATCCACATTTAATACGTTATGGGCAGCTAATCAATAATCACACTCAGCTGATTAAATCTCCTGGTTGTGATGATTTGATGGAACTTGACTATCAAAGAAATGAAATGAAAGCAAACGTTTCTGTGAAACCTGGCAGCTGATCGATGAAGCACGCAGACAGGGTTTGTTCTGATTGGACTACAGGATGTAAAGTTGGCGTTCTGGTCCTGCAACAATGTAATAAGTGTGTTGTTGTTGTTGACTAATCTGATTATCGTCAGTCTTCTTGTGGAATGTTTCTAAATTACTGCTGGAGTTTATAACACTGAGCAGCTTCGACACCAGTCACAGAGAAAACCTCTGAATTGTTCCCAGATGGCAGCATGTTTGTCCTGTCAGACACAAATGAAAAGCAAACGGCCTCAGAGACGTTCACAGCAGAAACCAAACCAACCGGCGGAGGAGGAGGAGGAGGAGGAGGAAGCAGAGGTGCCTACCTTAGTACCAACTGTTATATCTTGGTGGACACTGCTGTGAAGAAAAGAAAGCGTGTTAGAAGCAGCAGGGAGAGAAACTCAAAACAACAAGCAAAATAAAAGGTTAAAATGAGGTTAAAGAGATGCTGCCTGAGGAGACGGACAGAGGAAGAAGAAACCCAGCAGAGAGGAGACAGCTGACTGGAAAACAAAAACTGTCACTATCGATTCATCCACCGCAGGAATTAAAACCTTGTGTGTCTCCGCGGCGATTAGCCGACATTTCTGGTTCTTCACAGTATTGATATTCCATTGATATTCGGAATGAACTTCTACATCAAACAGCAGCTCTAACAGGTCGCAATGTGCAGCAAAATTTTCCCTTTAAGCGAGTCAATAATAACTGCTAATATTAAGACAGATACTGTATTGACAACAGAGGACCCCGTGTAGGTGGACGATAATGAACATTTTAATTTCTCACGCCACCTGTCTGCAGATTTAGAGCGGTATCAGGGTTGTACCAAATACCTTTTTTAAAATCATATGAAGTTTCTAATGGGGTTTGGTTATTTTAAATAAGGCTTTCAAATGTCTGTCATCATATTTTATGATGTTCTATTACCTAACGAGTGAAGTGATCCGCTGTAAGAGAGGTGGAGCAGTGCGTACTTCGTAATGTGAGTGCTTGAGCAAGTGAGAGCGAGCGGCGTGAACGCAGCGGAGTAGGAAGAAAACAGTAAGCAGGAAGTGGTGAGTTTCGTAGTCAACGTATGGTGCAGATCAGTAAATAAAGACTGCTACTTCTCAGTTCTCATGTGTTACTTCCAAACTGCTGCAGACACGCAGTATTCGAGAATCGACTTCACCTGGGGGGGGCAAACGTCTTCTCTCTGCAGACTGGGCTGCAAAGACTAACAGCTGGAACAGATCTGTTGTTAATGTGGTGGTAGAAATGTAATGTGTGCTGTTGTTGGCTAGCTGCTGCACTACCAGTTAACATCACAGGTGAGCGCCTTGCAGAGTCACATGGAGTCTGACACAAATCCCACGGAACCACCAGTGGAATCATAACTCTTCAAACAATATGATACTGATACTTTCAATATAGTCTAACCTCTGCAACTGTGCAGAAACACCAGAAAGAACACACATGCAAAAAAAACAGAAAAGGCTGCACAGCATTTGAATGTTGATTTCAAACTCAAATGTTAGCAGCAACGCTACCAACTATTCAGTACAGCCCTGTGTAGTATACAGCCTATCTCGCACATGCTGGCCGGCCACAACATCAGCACTGACTCCCACGTACTGATTTCTGTTTTTTACCACTTAAATCAGGTAAAAAGGTATTATATTGTAGAGCTGCATGCAGCGCACCGATTCTCTCAGACAGCCTGTGAAAGCCTCTTGTCTCCGTGTACACTGAATCACAATCAGATTGTTGTTGGCTTTTCCCTGCAGAGAGGACGGCTGGCAGAATTCCTGAAGGACAAAAACACATCACCTCCGACCTCAGACATCGCTGGCGCCGAGGCATAAAAACACACGTGGTGGAGTAAAATCATAATAAGGTAGAGGAAGTCTGACAGGTCATTTACTTCGGTACGAGAACATTAACTTCATCGTTTGGGTATCAATCACCCACCCATTTTCATTTATTTCATTGCCTGTTTTGTCTTTTCAATTCCTGGCTTTGTTGCAGTGACGGCAAATAAAAGTCAACGGTCTGGATCCCGACCGTTCACACAGCCTGCTATACGTGTCTCAAACAAGGAGGTCATGTGACCTGGTCAGAGGTAAAAGACCGTCTTCAGAGCAAAGTGAAGTTTGGAGTTAAAACATGTCATAGCAGCAGCTCGACGATGCAGGTTAACTGTATTGTTCCCGTGAAACGATGTGTTAAATCTGTGATCAGCTCACACCTGATCTGCTCTGTGCTGTATGGAGAATGCGGGGAGCTGATGCTGCTGCTAAAGCTCAATCCGTTAGCTATTCGATTTAAAGCTGAGCAACAACTATTTCGATGATCAAGTAATCGCCGACTGCTCGCACTCCTGCTCTTCCTCTGTGAGGATTTTGTTTTCCAAAACAGGAAGCTGGGAGTAAAGACATCACGTCAGACTCTGAAAAACTTCTCCGGCCATTATTCACAATTTTACACAGACGGCACCCAGAAACATGAGCGCCTTTTGGAGACACTAAAACACGTAAAGAGACTGACTGAAGCTGAGCGGACCACAAACACAGACACACACTGAGACTGCAACTAACGATTATTCCCATTATCAGTTAATGTGCAGAGCATTTTCAAATTTAGTCCACAAAATGTTTTAAAAATAAAAGCTTGTCACAGTTTCCCAGAGATCAAAGTGATATCTTCAAAGTTCTTCTTTTGTCCAGCCAACAGTCCAAAACCTCCGGACGCCAGACGTGGAACAGAAACTGTGACATACAACCGTAACACGCCATCCCGTCTGTCACAGTAACCCAGCAAAGTGTGATAAGTCAGGAGAGTTTTTATAAAAGGACAAACGATTAGCAGAAAGACTTGACTGCAAAGGCACTTTACTGTGCGTGACAGCAGAGAAGATTTCAGCACATTTTTAAGTTTACTAAACCAAGAGTTTGTTTGTTTAGACTCTAAACTTATTATTATCAATTTAAATTACTATTAGTCATTAAACTTCTTTATGAATTAATTTTGAATCAATTAATCGAGTCTGTACAAACTGGACGTGCTCTCTGTGTTTTCTGATTAATACTCTTCAGGAAACTTGTAGGAAACACAGAGCCACAGAATAATAGAATAGAATACACAAGTGATGTCCACAAACGTCCAAACGTGTCACACATGAAATGAATCCATGAAGCACAGAATTGGACACTCTTAGACACTAGTGCAACATATAAAACAAATGAAAAACCGGCTGGTCGGGCTGAGGCTGCTGTGACTGTACAGACAGTAAAGCAGCAGGAAGGAGACCCCTCAGGGCCTGAATGAGCCCTGACAAAGCACAAATATTCACATCAGGAACTCAAACACCTCTCAGTCTCCTGACTGCAGCAAGCACGACATTTATTATGTTTAACAGTTAAAAAGTACAGTGAACACAAACTTACTGTTTTCAAGGGTGTGTTAAAATGAACTGTAAATATACTTACTGATTCCTGCATGTCAATAACGACAAACATAATCAAAAACACTGGAGTCAATAGAAATATGTCCTATAATATGGTTTTACCTATCAGTTTTAATTTCGGTTAACAGAAACATTAAACAGCTGCAGGACCAACTGATTGGCAGCTTAATGGAGCAGTTCCGTCTTCAAATGACCTGCACTCTTATCGGGGTTGAAATAAACTATTGGAAAGCTGTACTCCAGAATTAAAACTCAATTTCAGACATATTCAGCTTGAAATGCGGTACTGAATTTAAACTGCACAGATAAACAACATCAACAACAAGTTACTTCCGTTTGTTGTCGTCAAAGGGAGGTACTAAACAGAACTCCGTTAAAAAACGTAAGCTTAAAGTACTTCCTAATTCTCAAAATAATAAACCTATTAGAACATGACTCTTACAGTTTAACTGATCAACTGGAACCACTTTTTGTTTCGACACGCACGTAACACAATCGTTTTAAATAAAATCTAGAGTTTTACAGATGACAATAATTCAAGTTTAGCTAAATTCCGGTTTGGGGTGTCAATTACATTTTAAAGAACATTTTAGCACCGATCAGTCGCTCAAGTTCTTCTTCGAACAAGTAAAACCGAACAGCTTGTGAAAGCTGGCCACTTTAAGTTGTTCTCAAAAACATCGAAGCTGTTGCACATTTAACAACCTATTTGGAGTATTCGTCAACTCGACACACACGCAACACAACACTCCATCCACTAAACACAACTTTCAGTGGATGGAGTGTCCGGCACAAAACACCACAGTGGGCGTGAGAACGCCGCAAAGCTGGGCTGGAAGTTGGGTTCGCTGCTTGGTGATCCTTCCCATAATTAATCTATAAACCAGATCCTAATTACACGGTTGTATGTTAAAGCAGAGCGTCTTCGTAGGTACGCGAGACCACAATTAAGTGCCATGTTGAGTTAGAAGAGTTAAGTGTGGAGCTGTGTCCGCAGAGAATGGCCCGTCCCGAGGCTAACGTTACAGCTAGCTCGGCTAGCTTAGCTTCCTGTTACTAACAAACACAACTTTACCGACAGCTGAGTTAGCAACAAGAACAATGGCTGCTCTCTGGAGAAAAACATCATCTGGCGACATATCGCGGGTTACTTCTCTCCAGTGTACGTTAGACAGTAAGAAAATCAAATTAATTTGAGTGTACACGTAAGACGATGGGATAACTCACCCGTCCATTGCACAACACGGAACTCCAGAGCAACAGGTTCCAGCCAGCGGCCAGCAGGATACCCCGAGCACCGCTGCTGAAACCTGACAAAATGGCGTCCGACTGGACGCTCCCTGATTGGACGGTTAGAAAGTATTGTGGGCGTTCAAAATCGGCTCCAGGTGCAGATTGGCTGGTTGGACGGGGGAGCAACAAAGACCCGAGATTATACAAAGCATCTTTCCTGATATTCAAGAGGTCGAAGACTGTCTATGATCGGGCCACACGTCCCGCCACAGAAGAACAGACACAGATTTCACTCGGGTGTGTGGACGTCGTCCCGACATGACTAAAGTCATGAAAATGTCCTTCAAAGACTCAGCAGTCCACAAGTCCCAGTCTTTTACAAAATTACAAGTGTTCCCAATAAGGCAAGCATACATCATCTATGATATATTTTAGTAGTAGTATGTTTCATGTTATTTAAATTCAACAAAGATGCTATTTTTGTGTTCTGGTTAAGATTTCTGGATCCGAGCTGATATGAGTCTGCTGACATTTCTCTTTGGGCCAGATTAAGTCCTTTTCAAGTAGGAATATACAAGATGATCAGGACTGGAGCCTCTTTGTTTGGATTTTTTAAATATATTTGAGCTCTTCAGCTAATTCTTCAGTTATATTTCTTTCGTTTAATTTACTTTATGAGAATAAAACATAGATGACTTCAAAGGTAAGGTAGGGCTCTCCAAGATTTAATAAAGCTTTCCAGCTTCATAAGGCTCCGTTTTAAAGGTCTAACTAGCTGTCTTCTGATGACAAAGAGTTCTAAGAGTTAGAAGTTTGTAAGGCTTTGTGCTGCTAGAAGACCTTTAAAGTGAACTTCTTTTCTCTGTCAATGTTTCCCTGTCAGCAGAGGAAACAGAAGAGACAGCAGAGTCACCTCCTCCACATGCAGGACTCATTACTAAAGGGACAGCCTGGTGTGTCGTTAAATCTGTCGACTACAGCAGAGTTAGAAGGAGTTGTTGCTTCCTGTGAACTCCAAGCACATCAACTTTCAGACTACAGAAGTCTGCTTTTAGAAGCAGGCAGGTCCCTGATGTCAGAGACTGAACCTGTGACTGTTCGGTTTCAGTGTGTGCAGTTCGTAAGCAGCAGGAAGGTTTCTGTCCGTCTGCTGCACTCAGTGTCGAGTAACACTCTAATAAATAATTCCTCCACGTGCTGCTTTTCAGGAGGGCGCTCTTTGTGTTTGAAGATGATCCAGCTGCTCACACATGAATAATGCAGCACACACACTCACAATTACCTTACCTGTGTGAATAAATTAAGATGAACTTTATTGATCCTGCAGTGGGGAAATTCACTTGTCGTGGCAGCTCACAAGAACAGAAAAAGAGTGCAAAAACTGTTACAAAAAATATAGAGGTAATAAATTAACAATTTACAACTACAGTAAACACAGTACAATATACAGCTATATACAAGTCCTCATGAGGGAGGAAAAGAGGACTAGACCATTGAATTATGTAGTCTAACAATTATTTAGACTGTTTACATTTACTCTATTGCTCTTCTATTCGCTTGAATTTCACATCAAAATAACTAAACGTTGGTCCCTTTAATCTTTGGACTCTGAATTAGTTGTAAAGTTGACATGTAACATTTTAAATTGTAATGTTTGGTCTTTCTTGTGGAAGACATTGGATTACCCATGAACATGTTTATCTTTTCATTATTATTTTACTATCCTAATGTCTTGTATATTGGTTCAATAAAGGAAAAAAAGATTCATCACAAGCTGAAAATAAACTTACAAAAATTGTGCTATGGTCCTTTAAACAAAAGTCTATTAGTGTCTTCACCTGTGGGGGGCGGTGTCGAGCTTTAGTCAATTTAACCTGCATCACGAGAAGTACAAAAAAAGACGGCAAACGAAGCCACACACCATTGGCCAGAATTGCTCCTCCGAGCTTCCTATTGGCTTGATGAGTTGCCCCGCCAGTGGAGTGTAGAAACAGCGCCACAATTGAACAGCGTTCAGTGTTTGTCCTGTGCGGAGTGTTTGCAGTCAAATTGGAACAAATACATTCAGATAATAGAAGCTAATCTTCGTTCACAAAGATCGTAGATGTATTAAGCGTTCAGTTATCGTCCGGGAGATTCGAGCTTTCGTAAGTTAAGGACACTAACAGAGGGATCTGATGCCGCGGTAGCTGGAAGCTAACGTTGCTAACGTTAGCAGCTGTTAGCTGAAGTGTCCGGTGTTTTCGGCGTTTAGTTGCTGTTCGCAGACCGGCTCTGTGGACGGGAGCAGGGATGAGCTGTCCGGTGAAGCTCCAGGCGCTGCCGTCTGGAGTTTTTGAGGCGGTTGTAACTCCAGAGAATGTGAGAGGAAGGTGAGTTCACAATCGATCTCTCACATTTCTGTAACAGGCTGCAATAACACAAGCAGGGATGCAAAGATTGAAGTGCTGATCAGAGTTTTTCTTGGTACTGCGGGTTTGTGCTGTCATGTGATGATGAGCCTGCTTTGTCTCAGACTGTGTTTAGACCACGGAGACGTTCCGTACTGTAGTAGGTGTTTATTTTAACACGTTACAGGACTAGAGTGTGTTGTCTTATTGTGTTTTATTGTTCGTATTGTAAAATTAGAAGAGCGTTTAATGAGCCACAGAGAACAAGGACAGAAATATCAGTTAACAGGAAAAATATCTTCGGCATTTCGGAGAGTCACCTGGAGCTGCAGAAAACTGTCACAGGATTTTAATTGTGTCTGACTTTTAATAGATCGAAATGAGCTGATCAAGAAAATAATTCTCACCTCTTAGATAATAAGAATAAAGTTATTTTTTGCTGGGTGAGAAGTGAGATGGTCTGTTTCATGCCGACACTCAGCGGCTCCATTAACATCACATCATCTTCTCTGTTGTTGTTTAGGAGCTCAGTGAGCTCTTTTGCGCCGCTGACTTTTCCCAAATCCAGATCAGCTCTGTGGGATGGCAGCCCCGCAGGAGAGAAGATCCACCTCCATCTCTGCGCTCATAGGTACACACACACACACACACACACACACACACACACCCCAGACCTGAGCCCAGCGAGCCCCGTGGGATTCAAACACAAACTTAGAAATGATGTTCAGATCAGGTTTGGTCATGTCACATTCAAAGTCAGTTTCCTCAACAGAAAGAGTCTTGTTGTATATGGAGTCACTGTGCTCTTGTGTCTTAGGGCTCCACCACCTACCCTTTAAATCAAGGGGTTCAAAAAGCTGGTGGGTGGCATCACCAGGTGTTAGTCTCCCTCTATGTTCCACCCCATAGAACTCTCATCAGTGAGGGTGATCAGCAAGTCCACAGACTGGAGATATGCTGACAGACCTGATTCCGATGCCTGGACTTAATACATGCCCGATGAAGATGGGAAACACTGACAAACAGAATTTCTGGGAGCTGTCATTGCAGTGTGCAGATCTTTAGATTTTTGCCTTCAGGTTTTTTTTTTTTTTTTTTTGTGGAAGTATGTGTCTTAGACGCTGTTTGATTTGGATACATGTCCATCACTGTTGTTGGTGAAAGCTGAACTCTAGCTGCCACATATGTGACAGAGCACAGCTGAGAACACGGCTTCAGATAAAGACTCTGTGTGTAGCTGCTGTTGTATACAAGTTCTGAGTGTGTGTGCATGCATGCAGGAAGCCTCGGTTGGTGCTGCTGGAGAAAGCTCTGCGCCTGGCTCAGCGCCACGTCCGTCACAGCAACAAGCCCCGCCTCCAGTGCTTCTTCCTGGGATCAGTGTCTGTAGACGCAGGTCAGACTTCACCTTCATCTCAACACTGACTGGCCCCCTTACACGCAGTGGGATAATTTCTGACTGCTGTCAGCACTGAAGCGAGCATACTCGTATTAACTCTCTCCTTTGTCCTGCGCGTGTCGTTGGGGTCCAGATGAAGAGGGGGTCACAGTGACTCTGGACCGGTTCGATCCTGGTCGGGATAAGCCCGGAGCCTCGGGCAGGATTCCTTCTGCTCTGCTGCCCGGAGACATCCTGGTTCCCTGTTTGTTCTCCACACAGGCTGAGATGCCAACTGATGCCGTCCAATCAGAGGCTGAGATGCATCACTGCTTCAAGGTGAGTTTGACACCTGCTGTCTGTCTGTCTGTCTGTCTGTCTGTCTGTCTGCCTGCCTGCCTGCCTGCTTGATGTTTTGATCCCCTCTGATACTGTTGTGTGTTTTTGTGAAACCAGATACAAACTCAAATGGCTCACATGAACTTTCTGTCTAAATGATGTGATGTGCTAGCTAGCAAGCCAATAGCAGCTGATGCTCCTCCTCCTCTTACAGGCTTCAGGGGCTGTGATTGTTCAGTTTCGGCTGCTCGTATTTTTCCTGCCAGTTTCTGATGCTGAACACGCGTCTCTTTTTAAATACGTGTGTTTGAAGCAAAATTAGCAGCACTTTAAAGAGTAATACTCATCTAATTGTGCTGGAGTAACAATGTTATGTTATCAGTAGCTCTGTCTTCTGTCGTCATGGCAACCCCCTTCATGTCACTGCCAGCTGACGTCAGCAGATTTTTGCTGCTTGTTCAAATCGTCCTGTTGTTCTTTGGTCGCTAACCACTTGATGCTCATCGATGATTAAATGTGAGTTAAATTAATGTGTTTCTCCACAATTTAACACGGGTCAAATATTGACGCTGAGCTTTAATTGAACGCTGGTGCTCACGTGAGGTTAAAGATCGTGATGTTCAGTATAGGTGGAGCTGTGTAATGTCAGCACAGTTTGACAGAACCTCCCTGCACACCTTTAGCTGGATGATAATGGCAGCGCACACACATTAAATCTGTCTGTCTCACTGTGTGTGTCTCAGATGTTGCAGCAGTTTGTGAGCAGCAGACAGACTCTGGATCTGTCTCAGGTGATAAAGGTCAGAGGTCGCATTGTCCTCTCTCAGCAGTCTGACGCCGCAGCATTCAGCCTCAGCTGGTCGTCCGTCTGTCCGTCCGTCAGCGTGGAGGTTCAGCCGGTCCGAGCCGTCCCTGTCATCCCCACAGCTCTGCTGAGGAGTCTGACCAGCATCAACCGACCGCCACACACTGCCAACCGACAGCGAGGGTGAGAACAAGTTCCTCTCTTAAGATGAGTCGGGATCCTCCTGAGGGAGCCTCCTCACACCTGGAACTTGTGCGTTTGTGTTGTTTGCAGGTTTCTGACGATGGATCAGACCAGAAAACTCCTCCTGCTGCTGGAGTCTGATCCTAAAGCCTCCAGCCTGCCGCTGGTCGGACTGTGAGTCACTCTTAAATCAGAATTTAAAGTCTTCCCATGTTTTACCTCCCAGCTAGCTGCTCCTGAACCGTTTTGACAGGGGGGGGGGGGGGATCCTAAAGTTGTTGTACAATAATCGCTGAGGCTCAGTTTTTCCAGCCAAAGTCCAGTCTTGTTTGTAGTCTGATAAGCATCAAACTCATCAAAATCATTTCCACTTGTCCTATTTCATGGTTTCATCTGAAGTAGTTTGGAATATGTGCATATTTATGCTGCACATGCTAAAACCGTCTTCTTTATTTAAATGTTTAGTTTTTATATTCTTTTTATATTCTATTTGTATTTAGCTTATATTTCTATTTTAACTTTAACTTTTCATCTCATATTTTTATATTCTACTTACTGCTCCCGGGACGTGAGTCCTAATTTCGTACCATAAACATGTAAATGTGAGCTGGTATGACAATAAAGTTCCTTAAATCCTTGAATTCTTGTATTCTTGAATCCTTGAAGGACAGTGGCACAGTCAGCACTCAGTTCAGTTACCAGAGGCTGTGATGGCGTGGAACCTGACCAATCAGAGGCTGCCAGCTGTACCATGCAGTCAGAATGAGGCTTTGTGTTCAACCTTAATGGTGCCACTTGTTATTGTTTGTGTTGGTTAACTGTGCTTCCTGTCATGTGACAGCTGGCTGAGCGGAGTCACACACGTATACAACCCTCAAGTGTGGGTGTGGTGTCTAAGGTTCCTGTTTAGCTCCGCCCTCCAGGACAGGTGAGTTTCCTGTTGGAAGTTATTCAGTCGATGGTTGTTGTTCTGGTCTCACTGTGTTTCTCTTGTGTTTCAGGGTTTTCTCAGAGAGCCGCTGTTTCCTTCTTGTTCTGTTCGGCTCCACCCACAGAGCGCCTCAGTTCTTCCAGTGTCGAGGACCAGGATCAGGACTGGGACCGGGACCACAGCTGGACTACCAGCTGCTGAGCGCCTCCCAGTGTGTTACACTGTACCAGGTACCAACACACCTGGCACCGCAGGCTCACACACAGATGCTGTTGTGATTTTTCATGAAGACAACTGTCCCTCCTGAATGTGGACTGATGTGGACTCTCAGCAGGTGGGGTCGGTGGAGGGTCAGACTCTGCAGTGTGAGCTGAGTTCAGAGGATCACAGCAAACAGATGGAGATCTTCAGGAAGGCTCGGAGCTCTTTCAACAGGTACCACCTTTAAAGGAACAGTTCTGTTCTGTTCTTACACTTGATTCATCTCCCTCTGTATTAATTACAGATGTTAAACACCTGCTCAGGTCGTCCAACAAAAACTAACATCTCATGTAAACATGTTTTCAGGCCAATTTTGATTCTTGAACAAAAATAGTAAAAAAAGCAAAAGCAGCAAATGTTTGTTTGATTAATCAATTACCAAAATATTTGGCAACTAATTTTGCAGCTACAGTATTGTTTTGTATTGTAATGTCACACTGTATAATAATTTCTTCTTTCCTGGGTGGAGGATGGACCAGCCTCCTCCATAGAATGATGGTTTTTGTGGCAGGTGTGATTGTGAAATTCAGTTCAGATTTTAGATGTGTTGTGAAGCTGTGAAGGTCTTCAACCTGTGGAGTCTCCGTTTGAAACACTTTCAGAGAGACCTGGACGGAGTCTAATGTTTGTGTTGTTGTCCTCAGTGCCCCCCCTCCAGCTGCCGGCCTGTCAGTCAGTGATCAGGACTCCGGAGTGGAGGATGAAGACCTGTCTCCACGACCGTCCCCGAGCCCCCACCTCCCCGCCCAGCAGGTCATTCACTCTGAAGCTTCATCACAACACTGCAGTCGTCATGACGACACCAACACAAACACATTTCCATGACAACAGATTCTGAGGTCATCACAGGAGACTTCATATTTACTTTGCTGACAATTAAGAAACTATTTGAAGGGAAATCAACAGATCATTGAAAATCTGTTTCAGTGTGCAGCAGACTGAATGTTTTCTATGGGTTTGAAGCTCTGTAATCAGCTGTTTGTCAGTGAAATGCACCCTGGGAGTTTCATGTTCCTCTGTGACATCACCACTGTGGTAACCAGAGACAGCCAATAGCAGCAGGACAGTTGAGTACCCGTGCTCACCTGCAGGTGTTGATGAGTGTTTTTGTTTCAGGCTCGGAGAGTTCAGCCGTCTGTTCCTGAACTTTCTCTGCTGATTGACAGCAGCTTCACCTCCACTCAGAATGGCCCCGCCCACAGACCTCGGCCTCCACCAGCTGCTTCTGACAGGAAGTCTGCTCCTCCAGATGGAAACACCACCTCCTCTTCCTCAGTTCCCAGATCTCCTCCTCCTCCTCTTCACCTTCACAGTACCCCCAACTCCAACCTGCAGCAGCCCTGCACCTGCTGCTCCACCCACACCTACGACTGCACCCCCATCTTTTCCTCCCCTGGACTCCACCCTGCTGCTGCTCCTCCACCTGCTGCATCCTCTCATCGCCACACTCCTCATCCTCCCTCCAGTGTTCACCCTGCTCCACCTCCTCCTGCTCACTCCCACCACCACACTCCTCATCCTCCCTCCAGTGTTCACCCTGCTCCACCTCCTCCTGCTCACTCCCATCACCACACCCCTCCTGTTCCTTCCAACGACCTTCCAACTAGTCCCTCCTCCACCCGTGATACTCCTCTGTCCTCCCATCACCATACTCCACCTCCCTTCTCCAACCACACATTTTCTCCCTCAGCTCCTCCTCCTTCCCACAGCCCCTCCTCTCCCCTCTCCAGCCACCACCACAATTCTTCTCCCTCTACTCGTCTCTCTGGTCCTCCTCCTCCCCCCACCCTCCTCCCCCCTCCTCCGTGCCCCTGCAGCCATCCTCCTGCTGCCCCGTGGTGTGGTGACTCCCCCTCACATTACCCTTCCCATCTAGTGACAGCAGACCGTGCGTCTCCCCCCTGGTTCCCCCATCCCTCCTGTGTGAACCAGTGCTGTGACAAGGTGGGGGGAGTCATACCGACGGACACCTACCAGCTCCTCCTCCATCAGGACCATCAGCTTCGCCTCCTGCAGGCTCAGGTAAGAACAAAACTCATTGATTTAAAGGAGTGTTGCACAGATGTATCATTTCATATCTGGTAGGTAGCACAAACAAACATATTTAAACTGTATAGCCGACTGTTTCCTGTCTTCAGGTGCAGATGTTGCTGGAGGCTCAGGGGAAACTTCAGAGCTCCGGTCAGCAGGTCAGCACTCAGACACCCAAAAGCACTGCCAGCATTGCTGTAGGGACAGGTGAGAACGCCAGCACAGGTGTTTCATTTGGTAAAGACAGCTGGACAGGTGCCGGCATCACATCGTTTTTTTTTCAATCTCACTCTCTGGTTTTCAGGTGCAAGTCTATTCTGGGCAGATCCTGTCCAGCCCCTCCCTCATCAGGAGGCTCATTTTCCTCCACCTTCTTCACCCACACCTCCCCCCTCGTCCTCTCACAGCTCCGCCTCCTGCGTGCCCCCCTCACACACTGACCTGTCTGTCACCAGGCCTGTGGGCGGAGCTGTGGACAGTGACATCACAGGTCAGGAGGCTGCCATCTCCCCCTCTAGCCAACGCAGGTGAGACTTGTTTACTGACACAGATGAGTCTAAAATTTCAGCACTTTTTGTTTTTACTTCCATGTCCAGGTAAAAATCAGTCCATGAGGACCAGAGACATAAACACAAACATGTTTAGCGGCAGTGAGTTTGTAAGATCTGAATGATTTATTACCAGTAGTGCAAAGAAACTCATTCATTTACTCGAGAGTCAACTGCAGTTGGTTGCGAGTGATGGATGAGAGAACAGTGAGGGCGAGTACGAATCTTTTCTTTGTCTTTTAATCAGGTTCCACTAGTTCCTCTTTTTAAAGATTTGAGAGTTGGACTCTGACTTTGGCTGGTTTTGTTGCAGCGAACTGCAGAGTCCAGTTCTGGGAGAGAGTGTCAGCATGTACAGACCTGCAGACGACCAGCAGGACTTCTACCACGAGCTCATGGTAACGCAACACGGCTGGCGTCTGCCACAAGATCACGTGATTCAACTTTTCATGTCAAATAAAGCTTTATTTGTATCCTCAGAATCAGCTGAACAGTCGCCTACAGGAGTCAGACAGCACAGAGGAAGCGAGGGAGGGGGAGGAGGAGGAGCCAAGGAGGAGGAGCCTGTCTGTGGTTTCAGACAGCTCCCATTCCTCCCAGTCCTCCCAGCCCTCCCAGCCCTCTTTGTTGTCCAGGAAGATGCAGAAGAAGCAGAAGCAGCAGAGTTATGGAGATCCGGTGGTCAGCGCCACCCTGCAGCAGCTGCAGCAGCTTGGAGTTAACGTGGATGAAGAAGATCTGACAGAGTCTAAGAGGAAGATGCACCAAACTGCAGAGAGCAGCAGGTACTGAACTTACCTGGTCACACCTGTTCAGTGTGTTTTGTTACACTTGTGGACAAAAACATTTTGAGAAGGAAACCCGACATGTTCTCACTGTGTTTCTTTGTGTGCTTGCTGTCAGCACTCTGGCGAGCATCAACCCAGCAGCGGTTCTGTCCAGACTGAGCGTGTCTGAGCCGGCAGTCACCTCTTTGCTCCCAGGAGGCAGCGTGGATCTGAGTCTGGAGGCCAACGCCATTGCCCTGCGCTACCTGAGTGATTCTCAGCTCAGCAGGCTGTCTCTGGGAGGCCACATGCCCCGCCCAGGCCCCGCCTCCTCCAGTGACTCCCTGCTTTCGCCTAACAACATGTCTGTGGCCACCAAGAAGTACATGAAGAAGTATGGCTTGATTGAGGAGGAGGACGAGGAAGAGGAGGAGGTTGATGTTGAGGAGACGTTGACTCATCAGCCACTGACTGAAGCTCAGAATGTGAAGCACCTCCCACAGAGTCAGCTGATCCGCGACCTGCGGCCGAAGATGCAACTTTTAGTTGGCAACGCCAAACAGAACACAGACGACAAGGAGAACCGTTCCACCGGGCGGCCATCTTTAGTAAAGGCGAGCAGCCGTCCGACAGAAGGATCGGTGGGAAACATCCTGGACCTGAGCCGCCTCAGACAGCTGCCCAAACTCTTCTGACACACAGATGCTGATGGGACTAAAATCTGCTGCACAAGTGTAAAAACTGCTATTTTTTAAATGAAGTCTGGTTTATCTGAGGTGCTCAGTGTGGAAATCTGCCACTTTTACTTTGTCACATGATGTTTTTTTTGTGCGTGTTTGATCTTCTCTTCCTGATTTTATGTGAATTGTTATTTTGCACAAAGTTTTTTATATTTATGATTTGACAAATAAATCTGATAATCCCTTTAATACCCTGACCTGAATGCATACGTATTTCAGATTGTTAAACATTAGCTTACAGCTCACATTGCTGACTGTCACCTGTTGGTCTGCCCCCCTGCTGGTCAGATGGGCTTCCTGCAGCTGTCACAGTGGTTGATCAGTGACCGTTCAGAAGCGGCAGACGTTTCCTGGAGCTCTGAGCTGTTGACTAACAGACGATCAATGTCTCAAAGGTTGATGTGATGTTTTCAGAGCACTGCAGGACACTGACCTGAGTTTAGCTCAAACTGCACACATCTGGCCCAGAACACGCTTGACACTACCTGTTCAGGTAAGATTTTATTAATCTTCCTCCCAGGTTCAGATAAACACTGAATGCTTTAAAGAGTTTTATGACAATTCATGCTTCTTTGTATTTTTGCCCTTGTTATTTTTTTCATCTTTCCTACAATTTTGTGCGTCTTTCTCAATTACAGCTGCACGAAAAAATTTAACCTGCTTTTTATCTCAGTTTAGAGAGAAAAGTCAAAAGATATCAGAAGACTGAGATTAAGCCTGCACTTTTTTATTTCATTCAGATTTAATGACTTGCAGCGGAGGTTATGTTTCTCTTTTTATTTGTTCTGAAATTTGAAATCTGCAACTCTGAGCTTCATCCTAATACTGTTTTAACTCTAAAGTTTACGTGATTTAAGAGTTCAGGCAGATTAAACAACAAAAATGAGAGATTTTATTTGGCAGTTTGACGTTGTCTTGTTATTATTCTAATATTTAAATGTTAGACTTTGATGTTAAAAGTGTTCAGTTAAAAGCAAAACGTCTTATTTTGCTGGAAAGCTTTTGCCCAGTCAGTGGGTTGATGAGTAACTGGGATTGACAGATGTGTGTGTGTGTGTGTGTGTGTGTTTGTGTGTGTGAGTCAGTGTTTGTTGTGTAGGAGGCTGGAGGTAAATGAAACTTTCTGATGTCTTCCAGTTTTCAGTTCTGCTGTTGAAAGCAGAAACTTCTCTGAATCTTTTCTCTCGACTTCCTCAGTGATGAAACTCTTCAGTCTGCTGATGTTAATTTGTCTTTTTGTCCTCTTGTGATCAAACAATATGATTAGTCAGATTGTGGCACAGCTGCTTCCCACTCAGTTAATGGAGTCTGATAATGAAGCTTTAAAGTCCTGATTGTGGATTTCTGGTCACATTTGTGTCTTTCCACCAGCGTGATGGAAAAAAGATGCTGTAAGTTACCACAATGAGAAAATTTCTCAAAGTAATGGTAATTATTTTATTTTAAGATACTAAGTCATTATTTTGTGTCTCACGATAGTGACTTTGAGGATCTTTTTTCATCATAAAGAGATTTGAGAAAACCTGGTTAAATAAAAATATTCAGACAATCACATTGTAATCATTAGTTTCCATCAGAAAACACATTCCAGCTGTGAGATGAAGACCGTAAATCAGGTCATCCTCTCAGAAAACCAACCTGACCTCTGATTGGCTTTCTGTCCAGAATGAAGGCTGCCAATTGGTTGTTGGTTCTGGCGTCCCTGCCGTTTGTCTCCTCTTTCCGTTTGGACATCTGCAGCGCCAAACCCAGAGACCTTCCACTGGAACCGCGTTGCATCTTCCGCAGCCCAGACCCCGAGGGTCCGACCTCGGAGCCAGAGCCGGTCCCCGAGTCCACCAACCCCCGAGTCTGGGAGCTGTCCAAGGCCAATGGACGCTTCGCGCTGTCGCTGTACAAGCAGCTGGCCCTCAGCAAGACCCCCGAGTCCAACATCTTCATGTCCCCCATCAGCATCTCCACCGCCTTCGCCATGACCAAACTGGGAGCCTGTAACCGCACGCTGGAGCAGATCATGAAGGTCAGAGACAAAGTAACGTTAGTTACATTTTCTCAGGTCCTTTCCATTTTATACTTCTGCTCCTCTAGTTCTGCAGACTCCACCTTTGTTTATAGACTGATGCAGATTAAACATGTTCCTGTGTGTTTCTGTCTCCAGGTGTTCGAGTTCGACACCATCAAAGAGAAGACGTCAGATCAGGTCCATTTCTTCTTTGCCAAACTCAACTGCCGTCTGTACAGGAAGAAAGATGAGACCACCGCACTGATCTCTGCCAACCGACTGTTCGGAGACAAATCTCTGATCTTCAATGAGACGTACCAGAACATCAGCGAGATGGTGTACGGAGCCAAGTTGCTGCCGCTCAACTTCAAGGTGAGGTCACCTAACACAACTGCATTTCATCACGTGAACCATTTTAAAGAGCAACAGTCATTGAACTGATCAAATTATCGTCAGCTTCGACTACCTTCTGAGGTACTCTCATGACCCTGGTTCTGTGCTGCAGGAGAACCCAGAGAATGCCCGGGTCACCATCAACAACTGGATCTCCAACAAGACGGAGAATCTGATCCAGGACACACTGCCAGTGGGGGCGCTGGACTCCAACACGATCCTGGTGCTCGTCAACACCATCTACTTCAAGGTACCTGTGATGGTCCCTCATACACGCCTCCTCCTGTGTGGCTGCTCTGAGATTCAGAGATCACTTTAAAGGTCAGGTTGTTGCTCAGATGTCTCAGCTGAAGCTCTAACAGGGATGAAGTGTCTGTTGAGTGGATTTGTTGAGTGTGTTTCATTCTGGTTCAGTTGGTGTCTGTGATGTGGTGAGATTCTGATTGTTGCTCATGCAGATGATTTTTAAACATGTTGGATTACAACTGGAATCAGGTCTGTTACCTGCTAACCGGACTGAGTCTCCAGCCATGCTAGCATATCTGTGAGGCTGTACTTAGCATGCTAACATTTGCTAATGCTTGAAAAGAATGTGTTTATAGGAAGCAGCTCACTTCTGGTAAGATTTAATTCATAGCCTTAAATTTAGGGCTCATTTTTAACATTTGACGCTTCTATCACTAAATAAAGACTAAAAAGTGTCTAAACTTGTCTTGAAAATGCGTGCGAGAGGACCCAAAGGATCAGAGATAAAAAGCAGGAGGTTGTCTACATAGAAGGAGAAACTGTGGTCTTCTCAACCCTGCGTTTCCTCATAATGAGCCTCAGATTAACTGCAGGAGGTTCAGCCGTGACAGCAGAAATCAGTGGTGTCGTGGGCAGCCCCTCCTTGTTAGCTGGTTTCCACCTGAGTGTTGACATACTCTCATTTCTGTGCTCAGGGTCAGTGGAAGAACAAGTTTGACAAAGACAATGTGTACATCTCAGACTTCCACGTCAGCAAGAGTCGCACCTGCTCGGTCAACATGATGTACCAGGAGACCAAGTTCAGGTACAGGTCCTTCCCTGACGACCACGTGCAGCTGCTAGAGATGCCATACCGCGGAGACGACATCACCATGGTGATCATCCTGCCGGGCAGAGACACCACCCTCAGTAAGGTAATCCTCACGACCTTCACATTGTAGACCTGATAGATGTTGTTCACGGGGAGCAGAAATGGGGAGAAAGGCAGTGGTCCTGATACTGAGCCTTGTGGTACTCCACGGGAGAGAACTGACAGCATGGCATTTTGGACGTTTTTAACGTATTTCTGTTGTGTGTGCGTTGAGGTCGAAGAGAGTCTGGACCTGAAGAAACTGAATGACTGGTTGGATGGGATGACGGAAAAAACCGTCTCGGTCCATGTCCCTCGGTTCAGGGTGGAGGACAGTTTCAGTCTGAAGGAAAAGCTGGAGGCCATGGGACTCACTGACCTGTTCAGCTCCGAGAAGGCCAGTCTGCCAGGTGAGGCAGTGGAGACACACCTGGACAGACCATGAACTGGGATATTTCTGCACACAGACTGAAATCACTCTGAAGTTAAAAATCTGTGATCTGAACTCACTTAAACACTGCAGGATCAAAGTTTATCGATGTCATTATCATTTCCATTCTCCAGATCACAGTAATGTGCGTGCTGTTGGTTGTGGGACACCCTGATGACTTGTCAGAAAACCCAAAACAAATCTTATGATGTTCCAGCATCGTGACATGCAGGTTTTTAGTTTGGTAACTTGTGTGGCGTTGGCCAATAGGAGCACAGATCTCTCTTTACCTGAGCTTTAAGAGCAAGACTCTGATGACTTTGAGAGATCAGTTAAGTTACGTATTGATTAGTAAGCTGGTTTTGACCGGTGCAGCGTAAACTTGCACTGTTGGTAGTTACAGTAATTAGGAAAAATCTTTGTGTTTTCAGGCATGTTGGAGGACGGCAGTGATGGTCTCCACATCTCGGATGCTTTCCATAAAGCCTTCCTGGAGGTCAGTTACTCACTGCTGACGTCAGTGATGGCTGCTCACTGACTGGCTTAACTTTACAGCTAAGGGTCAGAGTTGGTGCTCAGTCATTTGTTTTCAAAATGTTCACTTACGTTTTCCACCACAAAACCAGATGGATGTTCCTCAGGTTAAAATGCTGAAGATCAGCACATCCTCTTGGCCCCACGTGACGCGCTGCTTGCAAACATTTTTACTGTAAACTGCATTTCCCATCTCGAAAGTCTAACTGCCTTCAAAGTCTTTGAGTGAGCATCTGGTGGGCAAATGACTGAAGCTTTTTTATTGTACGATTTATGGAACTCTAACTTTTAAATTTGACTGTTTTTTATCTATAGATACTGGAATCAATCCAGAAATGTCCACTGTATGTTCGATATTAAACCCCCTAAAATTCAGTGGACATGATGTTAGCGTCCTCAGGTGTTTGAGTCGGAGCTGAATGAAGGTGATCTGTGGTCCGCAGGTGAACGAGGAGGGCAGCGAGGCGGCGGCGGCCACCGCTGTGGTGGCGGTCGGACGCTCCCTCAACTTAAACCGAGAGATTTTCCTGGCCGACAGACCGTTTCTGCTGCTCATCAGAGAGTCCACCATCAATGCGCTGCTATTCACCGCGCGAGTGGCCAACCCCTGCAACCAATGAAAACTGTCTGCTGCTGTCAGCCTTCACACCTGCTCTCTCATGAGCACAAAATCATCAAAACGCTAAAAAAAATAAAATAAATAAATCGGCGCTTTTAACAACCCAGCAAAGGTCACGACGTTACATGACGACTTTTAAAGGACCAACGGACTTTTTTTTTTTTTTTTTTGTGTGTGTCCTTGTGTGTGTGTGTTCAGTACCTCCACATCCTGCAGTTTGTATTAACAGCATGCAGTTATAATCCATTTAAATACAACTTGGCTGTTGCTTTAGTCAAACTTGAGTTCATCTCTGTGAGTTCAGGTCAGACCAGCTCGTTTCCACCTGTTGCCCACCTTTAGCCTACGATACCAACTGTTGTCTGGTCCTCTCAGCCAGCTCGACCTTTCATCCATTACTTTAAAGTAATTGTTTCAAAGCCTGCTTGCTAACTCATTTTACTCTTTGTCACAGCGATCATTAGTGCGTGTGGTTAATGAGCGTGGGTGAAGAAAGGCGAGTCGGTGCTGGTCGACACTTAAAGTGCTTTATTTCCTTTGAAGGAGATGCGACCTGTGAGTGATCTAGTGGTCATGGTGAAAGAAGCTTCTTCACATTTTCTTAACTAATAATCAACCTTTGGCCTCACCCCCCACCCCTCCCCGACCCCCACCCAAACCCCTCCACCAACATGTTTTAGCAACAGAGACATGCAACATAAAAGATCTTCACATAAAACCTTTCAGCTTCTTCTACTACAGAACTTAAGTACCTCCTCTTAGAAAATGTACAGTATTAAAAGTTAATTTACTAAACATTTTTTCTTTGACTCATTTTTTGATATATTAGGATATACTTTGAGGAATCAACAGTAAAGAGTAATCTCATTAAGTGAATATATCTAAATGATTTGATTTATAATTAGGCATGTTGTGGTCAAGATTATTGGATATTCATATACTAAACATTTGATTCACACAGTAAAAAGTAAAAAAACAAAAAGCCATTAAGTTTCAGGCTCGAAGCTGAAGAGACTCAAAACCGTTTGGCGTAAAGCAAAGTGAGGGAATCAGAGGAACTGGAGCCTCGGCTGATTCAAAGACACGATGAAGACCAGAGGGTGAGGATGATGATTATGATGAGGTTGGGCTGTTTTCACAGTTTGACTGAACATGAAACTGAAACAAACCTGAAGAACCACTGCAGAGGAAAAGTGGGATCGTGAGGTTAAAGTGTCACGCTGAGCTTTTCACTCATTACATTTTGAAGTTAAGCTTTGGGTACAGACTCTTTCAATCTGTTGAGAAGCATCGTTACATCTGTGAGCTGATGCTCTCAGATTTAATGAAGTATTTGAAGAAAAATATTTGACCTTTACTAACAAAAAGCTGTGAGAAGTCTGAAATGATCAAAAACCAAAAGCAGGTGTTGTTTTCAGCGTGTAGCGCAAAATGTCCAACTAGCCACACCTGCTGTGTCCCCCACCTGGGACTCCAATCAGACTGAATTTAAAGAAAAACCTTCTGAAACTGACAGCTCGGTATGAAGTCTGCAGATGTCAAGAAAAACGAGTCTTTGGTTGAAGTTGTCTATGACACCTCAGCTCAGGTTAAAAACCACAAGTGCAGCCTGAACACAACTCTGATCCGACTTTTCCTTGTTTTGTAGATTCTTCAAGCAGAACCAGACCAGACTGGAACGCCTGTTCTGGAAGCAGCTTTTTCTTGACTGAAACTGGCTTGAAATTCTGTGTTGTTCGTTAAAGACAAAAAGACACTACGCCTCAGTGCAGGCAGGAGAACAGTCACAAGAAAGCCGTCCAGACGTCCTGAGGACAGACCCGGTCTGGACCACTTAAGACTGATTTACCAAGATTCTTCTTCATCTGTTTGGTCTGTAATATTCAGATATTACCAGCAGCCAACGCTGACTTGCAGTGTCTTACATAATTTGATTAGCTGGGGAAAAAAGACAATGCAGGAATTTATTTCAATGAAAAGACAAATCTTTTCATTCCTGTGCTGCACTGAGGGTTAGCAGAGTCTCTTTGTTCCTGGAGTTTCTGCAGGACGAACGTGTTTTTATCCGAGCTGGGCAAGATGGCCGCTTTTCATGTTTTTGGCGTGTAAAAACAGTGTCTTGGCTTACATTTATTTTGTATGTCCTGATGCACAACTTCACTTCAATGCAACACAGCCAATGAGCTGCATTCCCCCTGGGATTTCAAATACATGTCAGTTTTCTTCTTGAAGTGAAGGGCCCAAAAACTGATCTGTAAGGCAGCTGAAAAGTCTGCACACACTGATGAATCCAGAGATTATCACCACTTCCAAAACTTCTAATACGACAAAAGTTTGAAATGAGCACGTGGTTGTTAAGAACTAAAAACTGGAGTTCTGACCAGTTTAATCTGTCTCAGACTCTTTTGAAAGAGCATTTATGCCTCATCCAAAGTGCTGAAGTCCTTCAGAAGTTAGCAGATGCAAGCAACTTAAAGCACAATCTGATGGCAGCCAAATGATGCAAGTACGTCTGTTCAAATCTAAATTAGTTTCAGCAAAACTGAACACATGCTCAATGACAGACTCAGTCTGTAACAGCTTGGCTCCACATGTCCACACACATAAGCAACTCAACCCACCAGAAAACCGCGTTTGTGTTTTTGGGAGGATCTCTTTAACCTCTCACCTTTCTGCAGCGATGCACAGGTGTACGCCGTCATGTCACACGGTGTGACATCACTGAAAGGTGTGGTTACATGTGCAACAGAGCACCAACTTGAACCAAAGAGGGCAGTAAAACTGTGCCTCTCAGCATGGTGTGAAGTCACTCTTTACAGAACATCTTGTGCTTAAGTCTCAGTGTGCACACTTTTCAGCTTACTGCAGTTATATACTCGGTGAGTAGTAATACACAACACGTCCTGACTTAGTGAAGTTAGAAATGAGGTGGAGGTGAAGATCACAACTGATTTGTCATAAAATAATAAAATCTGGGGTCAAACATCTGCCAGCCAGTCAGAATCGAAGCTCTTCTGTGGCTGTGGTAAGCTGGCAAGAGGATTTGTAGTTACTGATTTTATTCCATATTGCCCAGCCCTGGTTTGTGTGTTTCTGTCGTCCTCTGCAGTGACTCGCAGGGATTTTTTACCTGCTGCTATTGAGTTTATTTACAGGTGAGTTTTTTTTTGTTTGCTTTCTGCGGCGCGTAGCTCGCACTGAGGTTTAGCTGTTAGCGTTCTGCTACGTGGGGAAAGGTAAGCATCTGATTCACTGAATAAAAGAGAGTCTGTATACCTGATAGTTCCTGGTTTAGCCTGAAGAGTGAGTGCAGCGGCGGCAGGATCTGGGAGGGAAACTCGAGTCCAGCCAGCCAGCCAGTTTGAGGACAGAGCCGCTGGCTTCACTTGCATAAAAACAAAGTTTACCATCCACTGAGAATCTGATTCGCAGCTCTGGAGGAAAACAGTTACAGCCGATCCATGTGCTACCTGCCTGCCTACCGTACATCTGATTTTAACCCTTAGCTTACTGACATTATTCTTATGCAAAAAACATCCTAGTAGTTTAAATATGTTTGTCTGATAATATGTGTAGATTTAATATTGTTCTGTTTTTATAAAAAGTTCTGTTTTTGATCCCATCTCTCTGATAAGTGCTGAAGTTGTTTTGCCATTTTGGAAGGCCAACGAGGCCACGTCATCTGTCCTTTGGTTGCCAGGTGGTTCAACCTGCTTCCGCCCTCCAGCAGGCGACCTCTGGAGGGTATTTCTTAGTCCAGCTCCATGGCCTGGCTCCTACATCCATCTGGTCTGACAGGGTCTGTCTCCTTGTTTTGTCGTTACCCATCAGCGTCAACCCGATCGCAACTGTCTAACGTTATGGCGCATTACCTCAACTGCACATGTGCAACTGTAATCTGCAGGAGCAGCAGGTGACCGTGAAAATACCAGAAGAAAAGCATTTCAACAAACTTCGATCACCTTCTCCACACCATGTTCTGACAGGAAAATCTGCCTGTTAGCTGGCAAGCTAACATTAGCTAGCAAGCTAGAGTCGGTGAAGTCACTGGAAGGTAGATTCGTACTGAAGCTAGGCTGCTTCCAGTGTCTGTGCTACACGTGGCTACACAGAGACGAAACTGAAATCCATTAAAGCCTGACTCTGGACAACTAAGTTTCACTATCTGTCCTAGAAACACTACAGTTGTCCTAAAGGCCTGGATACTACCTAATGTTAGACAGAATATGTCAGTGAACTGACATTAGCCAGCTAGCTCATACAGGTTAGCTTTTTTAAAAAACTGAGGTGAACAAGTAAAACACAGTTAGATGTAATGAGTAAGCAGAAATCAGTTAGCATGTAGATAATCAGTCAGCTTGTTTTTTTTTTTTTTATGTATTTTCCTCTGAACTATGTTCGCTTAAAAGCTCATGTTCGGCTAACTTGAGCTAACTAGCGTACAACCATGAAGTTTGTTAACTCTTGTAATCAAATGTGGTTTTGAACCACTGTAATAAAATATGTATATGATGGAGAAGTAGTCCACTAGCTTACTGGCTAATGTTAGCATAACTCAGCTACACTGCGGTTATGGCCGTGAGCTAACTATCTTTTTCACTTTTTACTCAAAGTGAAGCAGATTTAATGCGTCATCAACTGAAACAGATGTTACCGATCAGGTCGGGACACCGTCTCCATGTCCTCCTTGAACATGGAGCTTGTGTCTTTTGTCACACACATTGTCAGAGCAAAAAAGTGTCCAAGAAAAACAAAACACAAAACACATGCTTGTTATAAAAATATCTGAGAAGATTGACGGAGATCTCTGTGTGAGTGGATCAGAGCGCCCCCCGGTGGTGCTGTGCTGTGCAGTGCAGCAGCTGTATTGCGTAGTGATGAGAGGTAACTGAGCTGTGTAGCTTATCTGAGGCCGGACACAACAGTGTCCAGTTGTCCTGCTGTGAGTCTGCTCATCAACAGGCTGCCAGATGGTCCTTTCTAATTTATAGGATCTTTAAAAACTGACTCAAACAATATCACGAAGAATCTATACTCATTTTACAACCAAATTAACAAATCCAGCGTGATCAGAGTTTCATTCCGACTGTTTTCACGGCATGACAGAGGCACGCGTGGAGATTCATTTTCCACCTTGAGGACACAGATTAATGGATGTACGTTCACTCCCAGAGCTTTCAAATGCATCCCATAACCTTTTCCCAGGGTTTGAGCAGCAGGTTGTGAACCATGAGGACTGCCTTGAGCATGAACAGGAGTTATCATGTCCACCTGTGCTCAGGTCACGTGATAACACCTGAGTAGGTTCTACGTCAGAGAAAGCCACGAGACAGTGCAAAGCTTTACGTGTAGCTCGGTATTTTAGATGAAAACATTCTTGCTGATTGACACATTGTGAAACGAGGTGGGAAAGTTTCCTGTTAATGCACTTTTCAGTCAGTAAACTGGAACGATTCAACTTCAAACTGCTGCTCTGCCCTCGACTGGGAGGAGCCCAACATGTTGTGATATGAATATTCTTTGGCTTGTCGCTGACTGCGTGACACAACAAAATGTGAATCCAATCGTATGTGCTAAGATTTTCTTTTATGTTTTCCCACATTTTACAGTGAGAGAACTACTTCTCAAGGATCGGCAGATTACTCAGCCATGAAACTAATGATTAGCTGCAGTCCTGTAAGGTGTACAACCTTTCAGATCAGGTCTGACAGGTCATATTTTCTAACTGAGGACGGAGAACAGGAAGTCGCGAGTTTCCTTGATGGCCTTGTGAAGTAACGTGAATTTGTGCAGTGTGGAGAACATCGTTCACTAAACTTTGTTCAGTCGGCACGAAAGCTGCAAACAGGAAGAGACGAGAAACTCCGATCACACTGGGAGCGAACGTTAGCAGTCAGACTTGTTTCATTGAACTTTTTGGTGCAACTAAATCTTTTTAAGCCCATCTGGCACTTAAAGAGCGCAGAGGATCATCATCATCATCATTATTATTATTATTATTGTTATTATTATTATTTTTAACCTCGCAGCTCCAGATTGTCTCAAGGCAAATATGAAGGATCTGAACTGTTGAACTGGCACTGAGTAGTTTGGCAAAGTTTCCACCAGACAGACTGTTGTGATGCTGCATTGTGAACCTGTAACACCTGGAAATATAAAAGTAGAAATCTGCAACATAACAAACTAGACGGAGGCAAACGAAGACCACTGCATCGTGTGGTGTATGAGGTTGTTGGGAGTGTGTGGCGTTTCTTCATTTTAGCTTAATCCGTTCGGTTTGGTTAGTGAAGGTAGATGCGGTTTAAAGCGGAAAAAAATCTCAGTTCAGACTCTGAGGTGTCCTTTCTGACGCTGCTTTGACTTTAGCGGGTTCGGCATCCTGCTGGCTTCAGGTGCAACAGGACCAGACAGCCCTCCACTTCTGTAACCCCCTGCCCGACCGTGAAACCTACCCTCCGCTTTCCCTCGGGGTCAGTCGGGCCCCGTGGTGGAGACCGAGGCCTGGGGACCCTCACTGTACTGGCCTCCGCTGCTGCTGCCCCCACCCCCACCCTCTGGCTCCTCCTGGCTGGGGGAGGCCTCGTCGCTCGGCCCCGCCCTGGACGTGACGGAGGCGGTGGTGGTCTCAGGGGAGGCGCTGTGGGCCTCCTGGGGGGCGCAGCCTGGATGGTTTTTGCGGAAGTGCTGGTTGAGGATGGCCTGGAAAGGGAAGCTCTTGCCGCAGACATGGCAGTGGAAGGGCTTGTTGCCGGTGTGCTTGCGGATGTGGTACTCCAGCTGGTCCTTGCGGGTGTACTTCTTCCCACAGATGCGACAGACGAACGGCGTGATGCCCATGTGCAGGCGCATGTGGCGGTCCAGGCTGCCCTTCTGGTTGAAGGACTTGCAGCAGTAGATGCAGGTGAGTCTGGGGTTGTAGCGAAACCAGCGGTCTCCTACCTGCTCCCTCAGGTAGTCCTCGTAGCCACCCATGTCGAATGCCGCATGCTCCTCCCCCTGGCAAGCACAACCAAACGTTAACACAGACCAGAACCAGAACGCAATAAGCGCTCCGCTAGTTTGTACTTCTTTGAACCAATTACAGGATGCAGAAATGTTTTCACTTCTCGGTGTGTTTGTTGTTGTTGTTGTTGCTGCTGCTGCTATGATTTTGAAAACAACACCACCTGCAGTCCACCTGAGAGGGTTTGCTTCACGGTACCTGAGAGGTCGGCTGTCGCAGCTCGTCTGCCCTGCTGGGGGACTCGCTCTTCGCTCTCTGACGCTCTGCCAGGACGACGACGCTGCCGGTGGGACTGAACCTGACACACAAACACACGTCAACACACACGTGTCCGCACACGAGTCAGGCCGGGGCTCTGTGGCGTGTCAAGGTGTGCCTTACCTGTCCGTCTCACTGAAGCTGGACGACGGCTGGGCGCTCCGCCCCCCCATCGCTCCCACCGGCCCCGTCACCAGCGTGCTGCGTCCTGACGTGTCGATCATCACGGTGGCCCCCTCCTCCACTGGTCCCCCCTCCTCCTGGTGCTCACCTGCTCCGATCCACTCCTCCATCCTCTCCGTCTTGATCCTCACTCGGTCCATGGCGCCGCCCTCCTCAGCGCTGCCGGTCCTCTCCGGCTCGCTGCTCGTCTCCACATACCACTGACCGGCACGGTTAATGCGCAGGATCGGCTCTTTGCCCGCCCTGCTGGTGGTGGCCCCAGACCCCTCCAGTCCGCTGTGCTCCACTGTCGGCGGTGGGCTGAGCGGCTCCTCGGCAGGACTGACCGGCTCACACGCGTCTGCACCCCCCCGCGGGCCGAGGAGACGCAAGCCGCCATGGTGACCGGCGCCTCGCACCACGGCCTCCATGGTCCTGTTTCCCCTAGAACCCCGCGCCTCCTCTGTGGGCTCCTCATCCAGGTCGGCCAAACTGATCTTCAGGTGGATACCCTCCAGGATCTGGGTGCAGCGGTCAATGATGTGCTGCATCTGTAGAAAGCTGGCGGCTGTCAGGTAGCTGATGATGTCGGCGAGTTGCAGGCAGAGGCGGCCCGTGTAGCAGAAGGACAGCAGCTGCTCGAACACCGTGGGGTTACGGATCACCGTCAGCGACACGGTGCTCATCTGGCTCAGAGACATGTGGTCCCGGAAGTACGGCGAGCTGGCGGCGAGGACCACCTTGTGTGCCCGGAAGCTCTGGCCCTGCACGTTAACCACGATGTCGCAGAGGCGGCCCTGAACGCGCAGCTGGTTCAGGTGAGACAGGACCGAGTTACTGAAGTCCGGGATGTCCAGCTGGATGCTGCCGGAGCGCTCCATGATGCAGTCTGCAGGGACGCTGCAGAACCAGAAGCAAACAAGATATGACATCACAGTAAGACCTTCAGTCTGGACCAACACGTGTTCACTATTCCACTAAAGCTTCTCTGATGCGAGCTCAGCTACATGTTGAAACATTTAACTCGACGTGTTTGTCTAAAGAAAACATGTGGGGGAGAAACAACTGACATCCTGTAATTGTCCTTAAATGCGGATCAATGTGGACTTTTGTGTCACAGCAGAACTGATGAGCTCACAGAAACCGCAGTGAGTGACAGCTGATGTTTCGTGCCTCCTAAAGCCTGATCCAGGACCAGGTTTTCCACAGCCCGTTATAGGACAGATGCTGCAAAAAATTCACCCTAAAGAACGAAACTGAAGTGCTGATCACTTGCACTGTTGGCTCCGGGACCAGGACGGGTACTGAACCTGGACTGATGGTCAACACCAAACCTCTGACTGATGTTCAGTCACGTTCAGTTCTGTAGAAAAACACGTTCATCCTCAGCAAGACAACACGTGTTCTGCCCGACTCTCTTCAGTACCTGATCAGGACTGGGCTCACACCCGAGTCTGAGTCCTGCCACCTGTTCAGGCTCTGCAGAAGAACCTGACAGGACACGACTTTCAGTCTATCACCTGATCCAGGTGGATCCGCTGGCAGACCTCAGGTGTGCTGTCGAACTCTCACCTGAAAGAGGGGGCAGAGGAAGATCGGGTCTGGTTTCGGGTTGCGGTGCAGTCGAGGCTTCGGTCCTGCAGCTAGCTGAGCATCGTTGGCAGCTCGGGAGACGACGACGGCGGCTCGGCTCGGCTCGGCTCGGCTCAGCACGACTTGGGCCGGCGGGCTGCAGCTCCACCCGCCGCTCCTCCAGGCTCCGCTACCGCAGCGGCGGTCGTGGCGGCCTCAAGGCCGGGGAACAGCAGCTGAGCTCGGCCTCCGGTCCGTCAGCAGCCGCTCTGCCGCCATTCTTCTTGGTGTCAGACTCGGTTCAGTGTCGGTTCAGTGTCGGCGGACCGCTGCTGCTTCTCATCTTCCTTTTTCACGGCAGAAGGGCCGAGGCTGCAGGAAGGAAGGAGGAAAGGAAGAAAATGCGCGGGGGGCGCTGGGAAATGTAGTCCAGGACCTGCGGAGGGAGGGAGTCGCTGCTGCTTTAAAGACTCCACCTCCCGGCATGCATCTGCGAGGAGAGGGGTCATCATGGCACTTGGAGTTTGGCAAAGTGGAACACACACACACACACACACACACACACACACATCGCAGCTCGTTTTCAGCGCAGCTCAGGCGGAAACAGGACAAACTTTTTTCTGTGACGCTTTACTTTGTAATCAACAGTATGACGTGCAGTTTTGTACCTGTGAAAGGCCCGGATGAGACTCAGGTGTCGCAGAAGCTGAACTGTCGTCTCAGGTTTAATGTTGTGAGTCTTTTCTAAAAACAATTTCAAATCTAAATGAGGTGTTAATTATTTCCATTGAGTGTCAGTGTTGGAATGTGAATGAAAGTACATTTACTCTAATACCGAGGTACTTGTTCGGTACTCGAGTATTTCCATTTACTGCTGTTTCATATTTCTGCCCCACTACATTTATTTGACAGCTTTAGTTACTTAGCAGGTTTGATTTAATATTACCAAATATAATCAACAAATACGCGTAATAATACGGATGAGGCTCCGAGCGCAGAGATTCACAAAGAGCCCAGCAGATAAACCAGCTCCAACATTAAACTGAGCACATGAATGCATCAGTAATCCTCATGCAGTAAAAGACATTACTCTGAAATATGCCATTTGGCTTAATGAATATGTTTTACTTTTGGTGGTTTAAGTGCATTTTGATACTAATTCTTTAATACTTTTGCTGAAATGAAAATTTAAGTGCAGGATTTCACTTGTTAAAGCTCACTTCTGTATTATTACTTTTACATGAGCACAACATCTTTAATAAATCATTCCATGTTTGTTTATTCACCCTAAAGGAGAGAAGAAGACTTCATCATCATCATCATCATCATCATCATCATCATCATCATCACTGAGTGTGTCGGTTGTTAATGAAACTCGTGTGTATTGAAGTCAACAGCCCTCTCAGTGAGCCACCAGACTCCAGAGGAAAAATCACCGATTTAAGGACGTGTGAGATGGAAATGAAGCCGAGAGGAACAACTGCAGACTGAAGACGAGCGTCAACCAGCAGGAGAGAGAGTGAGTTCACACACACTCACACACACACACACACACACACTAACAAGCCACATGTGTGTATTGTAAACTTAATTAATCTGTTTGTGGATTCCAAAATTCTCTGGATTCACTCGTCAGATGAAAACAGTCAAAGTCAAAAAACACCAAACAGGAAAACCTTAAAATTGTTTGAACTTTGTTTTATTCTTTCAGTGTCTCTTAAACTTTACTTTTACATCTTAAAAATTCTTTTAACTTTAGTACTTCAAAGTCCCTTAGATCTAACTTTATGCCTGGAATAATAATAACAGTTGACAATTCAATTTAACACACATTTGATAATACGTTTAAACTTTATATTTTACCTCCCAAAATCCCTTAAACTTTCCCTTTTCTATCTTAAAGTCCCTCTGATTTTGAATCCCCTTTCACTAATTTTATACCTGGAAAGTTCCTTAAACTTCCTTAAATTGTTTAAAGCCCCGTACAGGAATATTTTAAATAAATGTTTTGTCTTGTTTTTCTGTTGGCAGAGTTTCTGTCATGTGATCTTCTGATGTTGCTGTTATTTAAAGTGACTAACGATCCTCCGATCAGTGATCAATGACGAATGATCCCAGCCATTAGCAGTTTCACATTAAAAGGGAACATTTGGACTTCAAGCTTTAAACTAAAATGGTACAAAATCAGTCAATCATCATGTGATTGTTTTGTGTTTGTTCAACTTTCTGACTCTTTATCAATGACACTGATCAGCAGTTTCACTCATGGAAACTTTTCAACTTTAAATTTTACAGTTTAAATCTTCCCAAAGATTTAGTTCTAAAACTTTAAATGACATTTGGGTTTTAGTTGTGTCTTTAAAATCCTTCAGCTTCAATTTTAAATGTTCTTTCACACCTGAAAACCTCTCAGTTTCACCAGGTGAAAACTTACTGGGACTCGAGTATTTAAACTCTGCTGCTACGAAAGCATTTGAAGAAAATTTTAAGTCGTTTTAGAACTTTTTGGCTTTTCAAAGAGTTTCATTTTCTGTTTGTGAAACTCTTTTGTTAAAATGCGTCATCGGCGAAGCCGTAGATGAACTGATTCATTAGTGATGTCATGTGATCAATACTTTCACATTAAAAGCCCAGCAGGATTAGGACTGCAGTATTGGGATCATTGATTGATTTGATCAGAAGTCACATGATCAGTTAATAAACAATCAGCACTTCACACTTTTCATTAACGAAAGAAGTGATTGGCTGCTAAGGAGCCTCATTAAACTTCAGTTCAATCCTGATTGACTCCTGTTATCTCATCAGTAATCAATCACTGTAATCACTGTCCCGTAAACGTCCTTCATTTCTCTGGGAGATCAGTCGATCTGTCCAACAACTGATCAATTAAATGAATCCACAGAACATTAAGTCGACTCGTGTGACTGGATGTAATAACACTAATCTTTCATTTGTCAAAGTAAACCTTAAACTCCTTCAACGGCCGGAAAATGTGACTTTAATGTTGTTTTATTGTCAGAGTTTGAGTGACTCAGTAAAACATTTAAGTGAAAAATGAGTTTTCAGCATCAGTGAAAAGGAGACGAGATGAAACGAATCAAATGACACAAAGTGAAACAAGCCAGCTGATGAAGTATTTAATATTAAAATCCTCCTGTATGACCCGGATGTGACCAGCAGGTGGCGCCACAGGACCACAGACAGATAAATCTGTCTTTCCTTCCTTCTCTCACTCACTTACAGGCTGAAGATGGTGGATCATCATCCTCCCTCGGCGTCCCAGAGGAACTCTAAAACCCCTTCAGCTCTTCTAGAAAACCCCAGAATAATTTCCCTCTGAATCCTTTACATCTTAAAACTCCCTTAAACTTCATCTTTATGCCTCAAATATCCCTTTAACGCCATCGTCACATGATCATGTTCATAATCGGTGCCAGGAAGGTGAAGAGGAGTTAAACGTTTTACCTTAAGACCCCTTAAACTTCCATTTAAGCTCTCAGACCTTCAGTGATAAGACGAGGGTAAAGATGACACCAGTGATTTGAAGTCCTGAATGTTGCCTTCCCTCATCAGTCTGATGATGATCTGAGGTTAGTTAGCTTCATATTCAGGTCTGATGTTCGGGGATTTGAGGGGTCCAGGGTGCGGAGACAGTGAAAATCTGATTTTCCCCTAAAAGTGATCAATTCTGAGCAAATTCAAGCTGCAGGTTTGTTTCTTCTGGCTAATTTTCGGTTTAATGTGTGGAAACTCTGCAGTGAGTTCATCAGAGTTTCCCTGCAGCAGCTGAAACTCTGTTCAAAACCTCCCTAAACTTCTTCATTTCTGCCTGAAAGCCCCTAAAAGCATCCAACCCCCCCCAACGAACCCTGAAACCTTCCCAAACTTCTCCGGGCCCCCCCCAGTTCGAGAACCGGTTTCGCAGTGCCAGCGTGCTCCGACATGTCCTGCAGGTTTCACTGCTGCAGTGTCGCCGGGGGGCCGATGGGGGGCGCCTGAGTTCAGGCCTGCAGGCGCTGCTCGTGCATGCAGCACAGCAGAGCGACTGCGTGCATTTACTCAAATAAACACTCTGCAGTTATGAATGTGATGTTTCTGCCACCACTCGGCTCAGTTCAGGTTCAGCTTCCGGCCTCGGCAGGCTTAACGGCTCCGGCCCCGGCCCCGTGACCCGGTCCGGGACAGTCTTCGTCCGGGCCCAGAGGCTGAAACTGCAGCAGAGCCTCAAAGTGTCTGCAAGTGCAAACATCTGTGAAATAAACGAGAACCTAAACTGTGACCTGAATTTTGCCAAGTGTTTATTAAACCCATTTCCATCTTTTGTTTTAAACTCCCCTGTTGCACAACCTGCAGCCGGGCCTCCGTTACACAATGCAGCTCTGCGCCCAGCCTCGTGCTGTGGCACGAGCTGATCACCTGCTCGAACTTCCTTTATTGTGCTTCTGCAACCAGACTCCATTTATAATAAGAAGAATTTATGTATCGCCGCTGCTGTGCTGCTGCAGTTGGGTGTTTGTGAGCGGGTGTGACGGGATGCAGTGTCGGGTGGGAGCTTCCTGTCGTCCGGCTGTGATTCAGGTGAACTCCGCGGCTTTTCCAGTGCGGCAGGAGCAGATCCCGGGATCAGGGAGAAGCCAGATCTGGAAATTCCTCTACTCAGAAAGAACAAACTGGTAGAGCGTTAGGAGAGAGGAGGGAAGGAGGAGGGGGAGGGGGGGAGAGCGGGGGATTCTCCGAAACCACCCACGTGGGATGCCTGAGCCTGTCGAGCACTCAGCCAATGGGCGCAGAGTACGGGGGCTCTATTGTCAGCTGCTGACCAATCAGGCGGCGGGCGGCCGGACGGGGTGACGCCTGCCGCGACGGGAGCGTATAAAGTGCGGTGAGTTTCGGCTTTCGGCAGCAGATCTCGCTTCGTCGCTGCCGACAGCCCGCGGACTTTTCTCTGAATTCGTGATCCTTCTGCACGGACTCTGGACGGAGCTTTGTACCGATCTGGATTACCGCTTGTGTGGACTTTATTACGGGAACTGAACGGGACAGCAGCCGATCCGCGCTGTGGATATTTCTCACTATCCTGGATCTTGTGGATTATTTTACTGACTTCAACATGACTCTGGAGGAGGTCGTTGGATCCAACAGCACCGAGAAAAAGTAAGTTGTTGTGAGTGATGCGTAAGCACGCACTGGCACGCACTGGCACGCAGCTGCACGGGTGTCAGGTCACATTTTGGATCACATTTTAGATGTGAGTTCTCGTGTTTTCTGTGTGATCGTCCACGTCTTTCAGCGTCAGTCGTGCAGTCTTGTGTGTGCTGGCTGTTCTAACCGCCTCTGTGCCTCTGCAGGATGGAGACGGTGAGTCAGGCTCTGGAGGAGCTGCTGGTCGCGGCTCAGCGGCAGGACTGCCTCACGCTGGGAGTCTACGAGTCCGCCAAACTCATGAATGTGTAAGTATGCGTTCTTCAGCTTCCATCAGGAATGACGTCTGATATTAAAATGTGAAGATGGAGACATTAACCTCCCCCTCCTCCTCCTGCAGAGACCCGGACAGCGTGGTCCTGTGTCTCCTCGCCACTGATGAGGAGGATGAAGATGACATCGCGCTGCAGATCCACTTCACGCTGCTGCAGGCTTTCTGTTGCGACAACGACATCAACATCCTGCGGGTGTCCGGCATGAGGCGGCTGGCTCAGCTGCTGGAGGAGGACACGGAGGACAGCAACGGCAACGAGCCCCGAGACCTGCACTGCATCCTGGTCACTGTAAGTCCACCCTGAAAGGTTTCATTTTTAAAAAGTACAGGAAATGAAATTGCACAAGTAAATCATTCCTAAAAACAAGCACTAGAATGAAGCAAACGCACATCCTGTCGCCCCACCGGGAGTCTCACCGTCCTGTCCGCTGTGTTTTGCAGAACCCGCCGGTGCAGCCGCTGCAGTGTCAGGCCCTGCAGAGCATCAGCAGCTTCTGTGAGGAGAGCCGCTGCAGGAACCAGTGGGTGCCCTGCCTGGATCTGCAGGACCGCTGAGCCGAACCGGGACGAGCCGAACCGAGTCAGACCGCCGCGAGCGGTGAGGAAGAGTGGAAACGGTCCAAATGGCCGCCCTCCTGCTGAAGAGGATTAACGGCGTTTGAGATGGGAGATTGACCGACCCGAACCGGAAGCCCTTCTGCTGCCTGATTGGGTGATCGATTTGTCCGGGGAGGGACGTGACATGCCGGCACCGGTCCAGACGGGTTCTGGAAGCCGGAGCGGGAGTCCCGTTGGAGGAGGAGAGGACTGTGCAGGGGGATTCGGGTCCTGGAGCTGCAGAGAGGAGGAGTTTTTAAATCAAATGTCACGTGACTGAACTGAACTGAGCAACTACCTGAGCTGCAGGTGCTCTCACACACACACGAACTGACGTGACGTTACAGGACGTGTGACGTCACGAGCTGTTGTTTCTTGTTTTCAGCGAGGCTTTGGAGTCACACTGTGACGGACAGCCGATTATTTAATTGAACAGAGTAATATATGTGAACCCACCTGTTTTACTGACTACCTGATGAATAAATTATTGAAGGAGAAATGATTGATTCTGAGTGTTTCATCCAGCGTGCATGTGCGTGTGAGACAAGTATGGCGTCAAATTGCTGATTATTTGCACTGACAGAAAAGCCTGATTGTGTAGCGTTCAGAGACCCGTGGTTCCCAAACACTACTAGCTCATGACAGATCAGCGTTCGGCCTCGGCCACACGTCATCGGCGTGGCTTTCAGCTGTCCAGTGTGGTGTTCCTGCAGCTCTAAGGCCAGCAAACTGCAGGACGAGCCCCCGGTCCTTCTCTTTTCATTCGGTGTTCATGTGAGTCAGTACAACCTTTCAAACTTCAGCTGGTTTTAAACGCTGCAGAAACACAAGACACACTGGAAACTGAAGCTTCTCTGCTCGCTTGACTTGGTGTTTCAGTCTGAGTCGTGGGAACCGTTTGGCATGTAAAAACAGAAAATAAGAGTCTGACTGTGATCGAGTGTGTGGGAGATATTCACACCACCTCGTTTCCATGGTGCCATCTCCAGTGTGTGTGTGTGTGTGTGTGTGTGTGTGTGAGCTCTAATTACATTTGCTCTTGTTTTGTGGGATGTGAACCAGCAGCAGTTTTGCTGCATTGCTCAGAAGACATGGAGGCTAGCAGTTTCCCCCTGTTCCCTGTCTTTGTGCTAAGCTACGCTAACCCATCGCTGAGGCCTTCCAAAATACCACTGCCTGCTAGCAGTAATGTCTTTGTACAAGTACACTTCAGTTAGCATAGCGTTAGCTTATAGGTCTTGCTAGTTTAGAGTTAACCTGTAGATCCAGCTAGCTTAGCATTAGCTTGTAGGTCTGTAGTTACCTCGTACACTCAGTTTGTTCAGTTAGCCTCTAACTCCTGCTAGCTTGTAGTTAGCTTTTAGTTAGCTTCTCAGTCTTGATTTGTGGCTGGTAGCTAACCAGACACATGGCTGCAGTTTGGTATTTTTTGATCACTAAACAGAACAAAACAGCAGAGAACAGCATGTCATTGGTTCCCTCCCAAGTTTTTCTCTCATTCCTGACCTTTGAAGGTTATTTTTTGTTCCTGTGGTGTTTTCCTTTGAACAGTGTGTGTGTGTGTGTGTGTTAAATATTCCTGAACAGACACACAGTACACTGAGTCCTTCCAGCTGTGTGTTTGTGTGTAACCTGCTGGGCCGTAAACTGAAGCTCTGCAGCCAACTCTGTACAAAGAGCTTCAGGCCTCTCCTGGTGATGTCACATCCTGATGTCACATCCTGTTGTAACAGGGAATCCGCTGCTCTGCTGACGCCACAGGCCTGTTTGTTTTGGCAGCCGGCCCGTCCCTGCCGGCCAGCGGAGCAGACGGGGCCGCGACTCCGAGAGGTTTAGAGGGAGAGAAATAGTCTGCTGCCTGAAGGAAAATGTCACACTAACACAGTAAAATGTGTTGTCGGCTTCACGTGGACGCTTCACCCGTCATGGAGACTTTGTGACGGAGAGTTCACACTGAAGTCGTCAGAGTCCACCTGCAGCTCTGGTGGTTTCACACTTTCTGACGATGTGAAGTTTCATTTTCTAAAGTCCCGACAGGTGACACAAGTCGCTCAACATCAATAAAAGGTGGTTGTCATGGCTACATAATATTAACAACATGACCATCTCACACCCTGACGGCACACTGAGCTGCATGAACTGACCTGACATCAGTGATGCAGAAACACGACGTCACATGACTTTAATGTGACGGACACACATTGTGTGATGATGGAAGGAATGCTGCTCTGATCTCACACACACACACACACAGAAAACAGGAAGTGTAACAGCAGTCCTGCACCACAGCTGGAGCTGTGATACGAAATGTTTGTTCCTGGCTGCTGTGAGAGACATTGACCACTTGGTGACTTTTGGCAATTCTTTAAAGATGATGTTCTGTTCTTAACTTTGGCAAAAATAGATTGACTCAAGGTACACTGCCAGGTTTTTCCAGAGCTTTCAGCCACACATCAGTCCTCCTGGAGGTCACATGACCAAAGAAAGACAGAGATTACTGTCTCCCCATCATACAGATTTGGCTAAAAGTATTTACTTGCTAAAAACAAATGCTGAGAGATCAGAAACACACAACGTTTACATTTTGTAAATTTCAGCCAAACATGATGGAGTTTTTGTTTTGGCTCCTGGTTAAAGTTTGGAAAAAAGAGACTGACTTGATGTATCCGACAGGACAAAACCAGCACGTTTCCTGAAAGCTAAAAGCTAACCCGTTAACCCCAACCCGACATTCTCCTTTAGACCTCTGGCCATGAAATGCATCCAGACTGTTTCTGTAAATGGAACAACCTGCTTGTCGCGTTATAGATGGCAGAACCAAAGCTAAATTTAGTAAAACAGAAAATGGAGTAATGTGACAACAATGTGCTGAGATTTACGATGTGTGATGGCGATGTCCCGCCATGTGTGTTTTCTGTTTTGTAGATCTCACAGGAATAGCAGCTTTATTTTTAGACAAACGTGGCTCACGGTTATTTCTGTGCTGCTGCGGCGTACAGCGAGGAGGCCTCCCTGCTCTCAGCCCTGCGTCACGTCGCCGTGGAAACACACGAAGCCTGCCGATTGGTCAGGCCGAGCAGCCGGTGGGAGCCCAGAGCCGTGGTCGAGCCGAGCAGCGTGTTACGTAGGGAGATCCTGCTGCAGCGTCACTAACCATGTAAGGCTGCTTCAGGACCAGCGGAGAGCATCAGAGGGATGAGTCACAGGGGAGGAGGAGGAGGAGGAGGAAGAGGAGGAGGAGGAGGAAGAGGAGGAGGAGGAGAGGACTGTCAGAGGGAACAACACGAAGGATGAAGGCAGAGATCACAGAAACACACTGAGAGACAGAACAAAAGGAGAAAAATGCTGGAAAATTTCCGATTTCTGACACAGAGTGCAGGCTGTTGAAGGCAGCATCAGGTCTAAAGCTGTCACGTCTCCCTGATCTACAGAACCTTTTCCTTCACTTCCTCTGCAGCTGATCACCACCACTGACTCGTTCAGTTATTCGTCCATTGGATCGTCTGTTGACCAAATGTGTTCTGCCGTTCACACGAAAAGTCGAAGGTTGACTTTGACCGTCTGTCTGTCCACTGAGACGTCTCACTGAGGACAACACTGAGTGAAGGCCTCGCACTCATTCGCTCTGAGGAATCTCATGAATGCAGATCCACATGCTCCCTCAGTGCATTTCAGACTCGCACACACGCACACACACTGGAGTGGCACCATGTAAACCGAGGTGGTGTGAACAACACACTCCTGATGTGACCCGACGGTTCAGGCTTAAAGCATGGCCGAAAGTATGTGGACAGTCCAACAGTTTAAGATGTGAGCAAGTTTTCTGAGGTTTCTGAGCAGCAGCACCACTGAATGATTCAGGCGAAAACGCTGCTGTCGACTGTGGACTCTACTGGCTGCCGCTGTGTGATGTCATCACAGCAGATGGGGCAGGAAGCTGCAGATGCTGGCTGCTGTAGATCAGATGGTGACCTTTGACCTGAGCGGGTCAAACGCCGCAGTGTGAGCTCTGCAGGGGAAAACTGCTTCTGAGTTTATGCTGAGATTTAACCCGTTCACCTCAAATACTCAGACGATGCCGCCGCGTTTCTTCACGCCCGTTTTTACAGTGAGTTATGTTATAATCTCTGTGTGGAAATCTGTAAACGGGTTTCTGTTAACCTGCTGAATGTTTGTCCTTCACTCTGATCTCTGACGGGAACTGCAACATGAACACACACACCAGAAACTACACCACTTCCTGTGTGTGTGTGTTCAGGGGGATTGGGTGCTTGTGGGGGGTGGGGGTCTGTTTACTGGAAGGAAAACCAGAAGACTTGACATTACCTTTCACCTCTTACTTTCCTGTCTCTGCGTGTTTTAAACTTTAAACTCTACAGCTTTGACTTCACCACACTGAGAGAACTTGACGAACTCTGATCCTCTGACTTTTCCTCCCGCGCCATCCTCACGTCAGTGTTTTAAAGAGTCCAGCTCTTTGGTTTATGACCTGCAGAAACACTTTGTGTTTACTGCTAACTAGCTAATGTTAGCATGCTAACAGGCTAACCTAAGATGGTGAACGTGGCTCACCTGAACCCTTAACTTCAGGTGAGGATTGGCTCGTAGACCACCTCACCACCACTTTCTGGCACAAAGGCCACATTCCTGCTGACATCAAACCGTCGGTCCTTAACCCCACCCCCAACACTGTGTTAACCTGGACGTATCCGGTCCTGTGTAGTCCAACAGATGAAATACATAAAAGTTGAGATGATCGTAATGATGATGACTCATATCGGGACTGGACCACAACACGGCTGTTGATCTGAAGACACCAGAGAGGAAAAACCTGTGGGAAGAAAACTACATCTGAAAAACTCCAATAACTGCGTTAAGATGAAGTAGAAGTCAAACTGACTAAAAATACAAGTAATACTATAGTGTTACTTGCTAACCCACAACAGTGGAAGTGGAAGACTTCAGATGTTTACGTGACGAGCCTCCAACTCCAACTGAGACCGACTTTCCAGACAGCGTAAACAGCGCTGAACCACGTCTCATGTAAATTCATGTTTCTGTTCCACCTCCGCCCGGCGCCTGTTTTGTCTCTTTGACTGTTTCCTTCTCACAGTGGAGGCTCCTCCACCCGTATTCTCCATCCCCTCCTCCAGCTCGTCCTCCAGTTTTTCCAGAAGAAAATAAAAGTGAAACCACAGCCTGGAGGCTTCGTTTGCAGGGAATTCTGCTCCTCAAACGTCCCAGAAGATGTAAAAATGTGTTGTTTACATTCATACGTGCATTTAAAACACAGAATGTTCAAATGATCATCCAAGTGAACATATGTAACACTTGAACATTCATATAAGCTTTATAACTGACAAACATGTTCTCCTCTTGTGGACGCTGCTGTACAAACAGATGATGAGTGGCAGCATCATAAAACACAGCTGTAAAAATATAAAATACGTCTTCAGAGGAGAAACTATAACAAATACTGAACCATTCTGTCTGTTGCAGATTATAGAGCATCAGACTGAGACATGACCAACAACAGAGACGATGATGGAGGAAGTATTCAGGTACTTTACTGAAGTAGAAGTACTAAGACCACACTGTAGAAACACTATGTTACAAGTAAAGATATTATTTCAGTAAAAGTAAGTAAATCATTAAAATGTACTTGAAGTAGTTACGTTTGTTTGTCCACAAAACATTTAGGAGTGAACTCCTCCTGCTGGTTTCAGCTGTACTGAGTCACTGAGGAGTGAGTCGGGGAACAGGGAGCTTCGTTCTTCTCGCAGCTCAAACCGTCTGAACTATAAATATCTCTGCTGGACCACGACGGTTATTTTTATCTCAGCTCAGGCTAAATTTACTGAGCCGGGCGTCTCCCCGCCCGTCCAGCCGCAGAATTGCCCCCAGCCCTCCCCTCTCCTCACTCGTCCTCCCCCGACTCTCCGCTGTGTTCGGGAGCCAAACCGCAGAGCTGAGGCCGCTGTGTGTTTCTGAGTGTCAGGCTGCTCGCAAAAACGGGTCAAAGTGAAGCAGAAAACCCTCATTTACCGTTTCAGAACTCTCACGAAATGCTGCAAAATAAAAATATGAAAAGTTAAAAGTCTGAATTTGACAACCCAATCGCCAGAATAAACGTTGGCAGAGTACGTTTCTGCAAACCAGGGATTATGTTGAAACTTTACTCTCATTTACATTTTCAGTTTTCTACTTCATGTTGGGACAACGCTGTGCTTCAGGTCTGTTTAGGTTTGGGCACTAAAACATTTGGTCAGGGTCAGGAAAAGATCGCGCTTGGCCTTAAAATACCTGCTTCAGCCACCACAAACGCCACTGGAAACTCCTGACATCTTCTTTAAATATCAGCTGTTGGTGCCACAAAGACGGCTACAAAATGTCCCAGAAGTCACAAAAATGAGCCAGTTTGTTGGTTGTTGAAGCGGCCTCGAGCAGTGATGTCATCACGCCCCCGCCGCCCCTCCCACCCCCGAGAAGGAAAGTCAGCTCATCAACATGCATAACATGTTGCTAATTTCATTTCATGTATTGTATTTTCGATGATGAGAAATTCTTTTTATTCTATTCTATTTTATTGATAAAACATACAAAATCAACGCCATCTGTGGTTTGCAGAAACGTCTGATGTTTAATTCCGTCAGCTTGGCTGCAGTTTAGATTTTGTGTTGCATTCAGTGAGTTTTATAGATCCTCAAAGAATGGAAACAACTCATCTCACGCTCTCATTTCTGTCTATAAACCACTCTGAAATGTTCCTTTCTGAATCATATTTTCAGCAAAGAGCATCAGTACCTTTTAATAAACACTGGAGCACCTCAGGACTCTGTATTAGATCCTTTGTTATTCTAAATCCACATAATTCTAATAACGGTAGTCAAATGTATAACATCTGTACAATATATAACTGAGTACATTTACTCCAGTACAGTATTAAAGTATAGTTTTCAGGTACTACTGGTTTTCCATGGCAGTGTACCTGCAGAACATTTAGCGTGTATAAATAGCATTATAAAATTCTTCTTCTTCTATTCGTGCGCACACATGTATGTTTCAGTTTTGAGTTTTATTGGTTAAAAGAAGAGAATCTGCTGCTAATTTGATGTTAAAGTAAAAACCACTTTCTTCTCTTTTCTCCTTGTCTGATTTTTCTCTCTTTAACCAATCAGAGACCATCAGCAGCTTCATCTAAACACCATCACACAGTCTCCTTTCTCTGTGTGCACGAGCCCACAATTACAGACCATGTGCTGAGGCACCCCCCCCACACCCACCGCCAACCTGACCCCACCCACCCAAACCACACTTTGATCTCAAACCAAACATCCCCTCCCTCCCTCCAGCTTCTGTTTCTGCTCCAGACCACAAACCAGAGGGACTCTGAGGACTCCAGACCTGCACTGACCGGCTGGCTGAGGAGCTGCAGGATCTGCAGAGAGAGGCTTGGAGAAACCTGGAAAACACTGAAGAAGAAGGAGATGTCTTTATTTAAAAACTCATTCTTCAGTATTTTAATCTTTAAGGCAACTTGTACTGCTGTGCTTCTGTCTGTTTCACGTCTGAGGTGAAATGCATTTTCATTGGGTGGGTTAATATAAAATAAATATCTAAATGTCTCTACAAAGTCTTTCCTGTTGTGTTGATGAAAGCTCAGGCAGAATAAATGATGGCGTCCATGTTTACCTCTTAATTAATTCATTTTGTCTCTGTAAATTCTGGTCATATTTCCACTGAATTCAGGTTGAAACTTGGATAGTGACTAAAGTGGTGAAACATAATGTCCACTAGGCAACCGAGTCTTCAAGTGTCAGAGTTTGTATAATTAGCTTAATATTTATTTTAATTTTTAACATTTACGGTTGCAGATCTGATGAAGTATTTGAGGATTTTTTTAATATATAAGAACCTCAAGGTTCATTAATACGTTAGTCCTCTACTAATTCAAATCTACGGCAATAAAAACTGTACTCTAACTCGGACTTATAATATCAGTTTTTATGCAGATGATACTGTATTGTATGCTATTCTATCTCACAACATTCTGCCATCAATTACTGAATTTAATAACTCTAATTAAGGCTGTAAATATTAGTAATAAGCCTTTAATAAGAAGACGATTTGGTCTGCTGTTTGTTCACTCTTGTAAAACTACATTAAGTTGGCTTATTATATTATATATTATATCCCTGTCACTGTTGATATCTTTTCTTATCCTGGTTGTTTTTATATTTATATAGTGTTGTTTTATATTTATAGTATTACATATTTTGTAGGTTATTGGGATTACACCGGGACCGGGGAAACTAATTTCATTCCACCTCATGTTTCTACATGTGTGAAATGACAATAGAGCTCCTTGAATCTTGAATCCTTGAATCTTAAAAAATGTCACAGTGTAGTAAGTATAAAATAAAATAAAATCAGATAAAGTACAAATAAAGTACAAACACCTCAAAAGCCCATTTTTATGTACTGTGAAGTATTTGCACAGAAACTGTCAGAGTGGACAAAGCGTCACTCTTGGTTCTTTTCTCTGTCATTATGCAAATCTTTGTTGTTTGGTGTTTCTGCAGGGACAAACACCTGAGACCCCCACCCCACCTGAACCCTCCAGCTGACTGCAGTAACATGCAAACAAGACTCAGCCATTCAGCCAATGAGGAACTACGGCGACGAGCTTGATGGTAATTGAACTCCATCAGCACAGACCTCCACCTGTGAATGAATGTTCTGCAGAATGTTACTAAGTGCATTGAGTAGTGTATTTAAGTACGAAATAAGATAAATTAGACCTTTATTAGTCCTGCAGTGAGGAAATTCTGAAAACCATTCATTCCCATTCTGGGAGTCAAACCTGAGCTAAAAAAACAGGAATCCCAACAGCTAAACATATGAGACATGCAAAGGAAACAAAAACAGTCAAAGACACAAAAAGGTACAAAGTACTTTCAGTTCTTACTTCACCTTTAGGTGCACATGTTGTACTTTGGCAGACGGACGTGCACTGCTGGACACTGACTTTTTGCTAAAAACCAGTCAAGGCCTTCTAAAAGACAGTTTTTCCTCACCACCATCGCCAAGTGCTTGCTCAAGGGGGGTTGTTGGGTTCTCTACATTACAATTTAATTGAAGAGTTTGGTCTAGACCTGCTCTAATTGGAGTTATTGATTATGATACAGAAATCATGTTTGTATTTGTACTCTTGCTGCAGTAAAGGAATACTTCTAGCAGCGCTGGTTTGTGTGTCTGAACTCCCTGCTGCTTCAGCTTGAGTGGAGGAGGATCAAAGAGACCTGTGTGTGTGTGTGTGTGTGTGTGTGTGTAAGAGAGAGAGCTCAGCTCACCTGCTGAGCTCAGATGATTCTCAGGTGAAGTCTTCAGGACGTCCATGATGGCACGGCTGCGCTGGTTCTCTCTGCTCACATGACAACACACAACAGAGGAACCACAGGGAGCCCAGTGCATCATGGGAGGTGAAGTGAGTGGCTGCAGTAGCCTGAAGAAACTCATTTTACCTTCATGTTTATTTATTTTCTTTTTCATTTGTGAGAAGAAGATAAATGAGATATTTGTTTTAAGTTCTACTTAACTCTAAGCATCTGAGTCCACTGTGTTGATGATGCTAATGATGCTGAATGAGGTCAACTGTCAACATCGAATATGACAGTCGACTGTTTAACAGGATGGAATTGTAAAAACTGTGTCAGATTTTGCATAAAAGAAGAAACTTTACGTAAAAATCTATTCATTTGGGTCCCTCTCAGTTGTTCTCTGATTGGCCCCTGAGGCCAAACAGCTGATCACAGTAAACGAAATGTTATTGATCAGTTTGGAAGCTGTGATCAATGAGCAGAGGACGTGAATACAAATGAAGGAAATGAGAATGTTAAAGCAAACAGGGCTGAAGTGTAAATGTCCGTCAGTCACGTGATAATGTGACGCTGATGCTAATGCTAATGCTACCTGAAGCTCCTGCGGTGAGACTAACGTCTTTAGAGCAGGGGCCCCACAGGGGCCCCACACACACACACACTGCTGACCCCCACCAATCAGCATCTCTCACTTTGTTTACATAAACACAGCAAACAAGATGACTGTCATGGTTACACCATGTTCAAACAGGAACCGTTTGTAAGAAGAAGAAGAGGACGAGGAGGAGGAGGAGCAAGAGGAGGACGAGGAGGGGCAGGAGGAGCAGGAGGAGGACGAGGAGGGGCAGGAGGAGCAGGAGGAGGACGAGGAGGGACAGGAGGAGCAGGAGGAGGACGAGGAGGGGCAGGAGGAGGACGAGGAGGGACAGGAGGAGCAGGAGGAGGACGAGGAGGGGCAGGAGGAGGACGAGGAGGGGCAGGAGGAGCAGGAGGAGGACGAGGAGGGACAGGAGGAGGACGAGGAGGGGCAGGAGGAGCAGGAGGAGGACGAGGAGGGGCAGGAGGAGCAGGAGGAGCTGCAACAAGCAGACATCTAAAATGGGTAACATCTGCTTCTTTTGTCTGCGTCCAAACTAAAATGAATTCAGTGGTTGACTTTGTGACGATGAAGCTAAGAAGATGAACTTCAGATGAATCCAGCAGTCTGTGTTCATTCATAACTCACTGACTTTGCACGTAATTCTAGTGGTTTTGAGCAGCTTTTGAGCAATCAGAAATCATTTTATCATGAATTTAAAATAGAAATTCTAAAAATGTAAAAATGTTGAATAAATGTGTTTTAAAATTGTGTGTATCAGCTGACTGAATGGTTGATTGACAGCTAAAACAAGACTGTTTTACCACAAATTCAGGCAACATAAACTCAATATTGCTATGATCATGAAATAAGTAGCAGGAATGTGCGTTAGTGTGTTTGTCTTTTTGTCTTTGTGTGATGAGTGTGAGCACAGTGATTGGCTGAAGCCCACCAATCCCAGCCCGTCGTCACTCAGTGCGTCAGCCTGGTTGGTGTGTGACGCTGCAGCTTCTCCTCTTCGTCACGTGTGGAGGAGTTTAAGGAAAAGTCAGGATGTGGTGAGGCAGGCTGGATGCAATACGTCTCCCCAGGAGACCACAGTGCGTCTCACTTCTCCTTTTTGACTTGGTGACTGAACTGCATCAGTAACCTACTCATCTTTAAGGAACAGTTCACGCATTCATTTTCCTCCCCGATAGTTTCTGTCGTAACCCCAGATTCTATGAGTACAGATGCAGCTCTCTGTGTTGTGTGTGAGCTTCAGGGCGGCAGGTGAACAATGAGGTATGCAGAGGTCACGAGTTCTCGTTGATCTCGTCCAGTTCCAGCTCGTGCACCCACTTCAGACGTGCTGAGGCTTTTAGCTTAGCGGCTACAGTGAAGATTTCAGCTTGCGAAGTGTGTCAATAACAGATCAAATCAGTTGGGGATTTCAGTGCTTCTGGAGACTTGGATTACTGGATGAGCTGCATGGACACCTTTGATGTTTTCTTAAAGCTAGTCTCCAGCTTCTGCTGCAGTTTAGCAGAGTGCTGCGATGCTGTTTTGCTGTGAAGCTCCACAAATGTTTTGTGGTTGAAGAAACTTGGGGAGGGAGATGATGACTGAATTTCATTTTTGAGTAAACTGTCATTGTTTAATCTTGTTCCAGCGTGCATTCAAGCCCCATCTGCAGGCGGTTTCCCAGCAGCACCTGAACACACCGGTGGCTGCTTGTCCTCATCCTGCTGCAGCACAGGAAAGCTCACATCAGTCCTTCATCTCTGTTGCCACGGATACCAGCCTGAACAAAGTGCGCCCTGACATGGACTGTGACTGACACACCTGGTCCCGCCCACTTAATGAGCAGAAACCGTCACAGCCAATCAGATGGTCGGACAAGCTGTCTCACTCGTCCCCTCCAGCTGGGACGACACCTGCTTCTTCTTCTGTGGTGTGTAACGACTTTTGGTGTCAGTTTCACTCAGTGTCACACCTCCATTTAACCTGCACACAATAACACACCTGACCTGCCGAGCAACGGACACATGGAGCCAAGCATGGCGGGAAAACTTCACAGGAAAGGTAAGTGAGAAGTTCTATCTTTGTGTCTTAGAAGAAGAATAAAATGAAAATACTCAAGTAAAGTACAAGTACCTCAATTTGTATTTGAGTAAATGTTACTGATGCACTTTGACTCCATCCTTGCACTCTTTTCTCTTTGCTGGTTGGATATCAGGAGGAGGAGAAGAGACAAAAATAGACAATAATAGACCTCAAGAGCCCCCACCCTGTCCCCCAAAAACACCACAGCAGCTCCTAAAGACCCTCCACACGCCCCAAACCACCAAACCGTCACCACAGGCCTCGCCCTGCAGAGCGAGGGGCTCCAACCGCAGCAGAGCCCCCTCAGGAAAACAAAAGAAATCTGTGCATCCCAATCGCAGACTCCAACCCTTAAACTGCTCATACACAAAACCTACAGAAGTCACTCTGATCCGACTATCTGGGGTTCATGTGTGTGAGGTTCAGGAGACGCCGAATGGTATTAATTACAGTTTACAGTTTGGCTGAGCTCCAGCAGGCACAACAGCGTCTGACGTCTCACGTTTTTAGCCACAGGTCTGAAGTGAGTCGCAGGACGGACGAGTCAAAGTCTCAGCAGACTCAACAGTCTGCGTCACACAACAACCCTTTAAAAGTAAAGGTCTCAGCCTGACGCACAAAGGACTTCACATGACGCCCTGTTTGTCATCACACGTGGTGGAGAAGTACTGAGATATTTTACCAACACCCAGCAATGCCACCGTGTACAAATACTCACTGATTACTTTACTTAAGCAAGGGGCCTCCTTTCCAAAACACGGGACGACCGTCGGCCTTAGTGTGCAGGAGCTACAGAGCTGGCTGCACAGCTCAACACAGCTAACACGCACACACACACACACACACACGCACACACACACACACACACACACACACGCACACACACACAGCGTTGTGAAAGCTCACATGGTGAGGTGTGTCTCTGCAGGGGCAGAAGAAAATGTGCAGATAGCGTGCAGCATAAAACAACTCATCCCAAAATACGTTCCAGGATAAACAGGAGCTGCTGCAGGAATCTTACAACACACACACACACACACACACACACACACACACACACACACACACACACCCAGCCTCAGTGTGACTCATGCTGGCTTCATCAGTCACTCTGGAGTGTAAAATCAGAAACAAACACCCACAGCAGACTATGGGCTTCGCCCTGCAGCCGACAGACGCAAACACAACGCCAGGCCGACCCACACACACACGCAAACGCACGCACACACGCAGCCGACAGACGAAACTCTTCTTCTCTGAACCCTGACTCAGACCAGAGTCGGCCCACTTTAAAATAGCCCGGGTCCAAATGTCTGACGCCAGACGGAGAGGAGACAAACTGTCACAGTAGCTCTGAGCGGCGGACGCCTGCAGGCAGCGAGAACCGAGAGCCTCATCGCCGCCGTCTCCACAGGAAACATTTTACGTCATCTGCTCTTTTCCTTCAGGCAGTCGCTGGACACACTGTCATGAAATTCATGTTCCCCAGAGGAAGAATCCTGCACACTCTGGTGACCCAGCTGACTGAGTGCACCTGAGCTGCAGGTAAACCTGCACTAATCATCTGCTTAAACAAAAATGATAAATCCTGACGACAGTTTGGAGCTGACTCTGGCCTTTGTTTGCCACACAGTCCCACCCAAAACGTCTGAAACACTGGAGCCGAGGCAGCAGATAAAACCACGCACGCCTGACCTGCTGGAAGGCCTCACCTGCTCAGGTGCTGCAGCAGGAAAAGAGACGCCTTCAGAGTCAGTGGGCAGCAGCCTGACAGGCGAAGCTCAGGGTTCAGTTTCAGGGGGTGGTCAGAGAGAACCAAAGTGAATGAGCTGAGTGAGCTCGTCAAAGCTGCGAATGCTGTGTCAGCGAGAGTCCAGACCGCACACCTGTGCTCATTTACCTGAGGAGGTCAGCTGAGGCCACGACCCCGAGAGCGCTGAGCAGACACCGATCAGCTGTCACTGTTTAACACACACACACACACACGCTGCCATCAGGATTGTAGTAGCAGCACTACAAGAATGTAGTACAGAATTTCATTTTCGGGTAAATCTGATTGTTTACAGCCTGATTTGAACTCTCCATTAAATCCACACAAACTCTGCAGAGTTAGTTTATCTGTACAACACTGAATAACAGCACACAGAAGAATAAAAGTTAGAGCTCAGTGCAGGATGTTGAAACAAATAACAAGTGTGTGTGTGTGTGTGTGTGTGTCATCCTCACGTTCAGGTGTGTTCAGGTATGAAAATGCTTCTCCACATTCTTCACATTCCTCCTCCATCATCAAACTGGAGGTTAAATGATGTGACATAAGAACTGTTTTCAGTGAATCATCTGGTTGTAAAATGTCAGAAAACGATCAAATGATCCACGATCAAAGCCTCTGACTGTCATTTCCCATCAATCAGCTGATCGATTAGTCCCAGGTGGTCTGAGCACCAGTTGCAGTACAAACCAGCTCAGTGAGTGTGTGTGTGTGTTTGCAGGTTCTCGAGCTCTGAAGGTGTGAATGTGCCCCCAGCTGTGACCCTTGGGGGGGGGGGGGGTCACAGGGAGATACTCAGCTTAGTCACACAGAATATAATCCGGTTCACTGCACTGCATAATGATGCTGACCCCAAAACCACAGAGCAGCTAAACCGATCACAGGTCAGATCTCCACGAATCAGACGCATCGCAGTGACATCACACTGCGTGGAAATGAACGCGGTGAGAGTCCATCCAAGCCCGGAGGTTTCAGGTTCAACAGTGAAACCCTAACCCTTCCTGTCTGTCTTCAGAGGGAGAAAACCTGCTCAGCTGCTGACCCCCTCCCCTCGAGACCCAGAGACCCAGTGCTCCCCCCACAGACCCCCTCCTCGCTGAAAAACACCAACAAATCATTCTGAACTCGTCACCCTGCTGCAGAACTCAGTCAGCTGTTTGTGTTTTCTGTTTCAGCAGGAAGTCCGAGGGACCAAAAGTTCACGCTGTGCAGAATAAAAACAGATTTGGTGTAAAACTGGATTCTGATCATGATGTCTGAATGTGTTCTCGCAGCACTCTGACTGTATGTGAGTCAGTTGTAATGTGTCTGTGTGGACTGTCAGTGTTGTCACATGCCGGTTGAATTCCTCACATTCCCGCCCGGCTGCTCAGCACGCAGGAATGCGACTCGGCGGCAACACCCAGAAAACCGTCAGCAGCAGCAGGTCTGCTCGCCCTGCTGGCCGGTGGGCTGCAGGTCCGACAACAAACACGGGCACCAAGTCCGTTTATGGAAGAAGTTTGCTGTGGACAGACAGACGCGCTTTAACAGCTCTGCAGGGACAAGGAGGGAAATCTGCAGGCGGCAAACTGACTCGGGATCTGTGCAGTCGCCGGCTGAAAAATGAAAATTCTGGAAAAGCGAGTTCTGGTGGCAGCGCGGCTCAGAGGCCTGAATCACTGTCTGTAAATGCTGTGTGGGAGTCAGACTGCGTGAACCCAGTCTGCAGAGTCTGTGTGGTCCCCCTCTGGTTTCTGGAGAGGCGGATTAAAGTCTGCACTTTGGGTTTACCGCACGTCTGGAGCCAGAGAGCCTCCGCTAGGCCGAGACGGGCGGAGTCAGTGTGGAGCTGAGGTGGAACAATCGACCACAGCTCAGTCTGATAGGCTGGGACTTAATGATGTGATTAAAACTGGGTATTTTTAGTGAACTAGAAGGAAACCAGTCCAGTAGGGTCTGATGTGTTTCAGTTTAACTTCTGCTCTGGTGTCTTTAAAGGAACCAAAACCCCTCATGATGTTTGCTTCGTGAACATTCACAGTAAATTGAATCAAAAGCTGACCCTGTGTTTTTTAAAAATAACATCAGGAAAACACACCACACACACACACACACACGATGAGGCTCGTCCCGTCTGGACTCGTCTGTCCCTGCAGAGAAGACGTCTTCCTGCTGCAGCGGCTCACGTCCTGCAGCTCATTTGCATGACGTTTGCATCTTATTTGCATGCAGAAAGACATTCGCATTTCTTCTTGTTCTTTGTACTTTACTTTGCTCCACCCGCGATCCCCTCTTTAACTACACGCCTCCGTCCTTTAACCGACTGGAGGGCGAAAGGTTTTTAGCCCTGAAGGCAAACAGGCGAAGCCGCTGAGTCAACGCATCCTGGAGCCTGACGTTTGTGATCTTCTTCTTGAACACACAAACATAAATCAGGCTGATCCTCCTCGTGTCTCCTCAGCTGGTCATGTGTGAATGGTCCACCGTGACCGTGTGACCGTCCTCCTCCGGCTGATCTGAGGTCAGGGAGCTTCACTCTGCACCTGATGAGCTGCCTGGTTTCACGGCCGCAGCCCGGTTTTATCGCACCTGCTGAGAGCAGTTTAAGGATTCGTGCCGACGTGCGAAGGAAGCCGAGTGTTCATGAAGTCAGCAGCTGCAGAAGCAGCAGGCAGAGCTTCAGCTTCACCCTCGTGGTGATTTAAAATGAAATCTGCTGCACTACAGATTCAACTCAGACAAAAAGCCGAAAAACAAAAAACAAGAATTACATTCATTTAGAGACGTCTTCAGATCAGTCAGATTCTGTCGAGGGAGGACTGGACTGAACAGCAGAGTTTCAGAGAGTAAAAGTGAGTCAGAGAGGGGAAAACCCAGAGCTGAGAGACACAACAGGACCCAGACAGGAACCGGTCTGCTTTAATCACACACACACACACACACACACACCGTCTTCCTCTGCTGTCTCAACACACACTCAAGTTACGTCTCAGTCCAGATAAACAACAGATTCCCAACATCTGGATGGGACAAACACGGCCTGATCCAGCAGACGTGTTACATCATGCTTCAGACTTTCACTCAGAAACCTGCTGAGTGACTCTGCAGACGTCAGCCCTGACATTAAAGCTTTTCTTCTTCACTGATGCTGGATGGAGTGAAAAGATTCTGATCGGTTTGGTTTTAATTAGCAATTCCATGTGTTTGTGTGTGTGTCATCTGTGTAATCAAGCTGACTCGTCCTGAGCCGAGCAGTTTGATAAAATCACACATTCCTGCCATTAAACACTCGGTTCATTTCCCAGAATCCTCCTGGTGCTGACTGGGACGACATGAAACAGTTTTAGATGACTGTTGCGGCGTTTTTCTGACCACAGAAGTGAGTAAAAGCCCACCGAGGGGCCTGAACGAGCCGAAGCTCTTCAAGCTGTGACAGGAAGGCCCCCGGACGCTCGTTTCAGCAAACTGAAGCCTGGAGCTGATTCAGCGTGAGGAGGAATCAGGAGGGTGTGAATCTGAAGCAGTGAAGCTCTGAGTCATCAGGGAGAAGGTGATATAATCTGCCTGTTTGAGTCCGACGCACAGACGTGACTCACCGCCGGGTCTCATCAGGCTGCGTGTTCTTCGGGTACGTTGTGGTGGAAAAGGCTGCTGACGGGGTCAAACCTGCGACAAACCGGACCGTCCGACCTGATGAACTGATCAACTGATGCACTTTGTGCCACCGTCTATTAACAGTTTCCATTTGAGTTGACGTCTGACCAGTAAGAGATGCTTGATGAGGGACATGAATGACCTCCTGAGCTCTCACTTTCGGAGCAGGTCGGCTCAGACCGAAGGTGACGAACCCTGCAGGCGCTGCAGGAGAATCGCCAGCGTCTCGTTTTTAAACCAGACGACTGCGTTTTAAAGGACTTCGTGTGTCGAAATCCAAAAAGTCGCTTCATTCGTCTCTCGTGAACTGTATTCACGTCATCATTTTCATTTTCTCACTTCTTCACATTACAACCTTAACTACCACGACATGAAGAAAATTTTTCTTCTTTTCTTCCTCCGATCAACATTTTTATTTATGTCTCTGAATACATTTAAAGGTGCAGTCTGTAAAATATGTCTAGATTTTAGTTTAAAACGTTAAAACGATGAGCTAACATCATCAACAGAATGTGAAGAAACAACAGTGCTGACGTGTTGTGTAGCAGAGGTAACTGACGTTAGCGTGCTAACCAGCTAGCCGCGGCCCGTTCAGTCTAGAGGCCCCTGTAGTTTCAGCTGGGAGGTGAATACGAGCTAAGTTCGCTAGGTTTTACAAACTGTCTCAGAGTTTATTGTAACAAGGAAACAAAGCAAGCTCACAAAATGTCCAGAAAAGAAATATTCTCCCATGTGTTATCTTCACTAAAAAGAAAAACACAACCCAACACCTTCTGAACTCAAGTTTCTCTCTTTTACTGAACTAAGTTGCAGCTGATGGGGCTGATCTTCACGACTTTACATGAGCCTTCAGGTCTGCTCTGGTTCCGATCTAGTTTGATTTGTAGCGATATATCACAAGTTATTGGTTGATTATATTTTGTTTTCATAACCTGAATCTGCAAAGTCATCCTCAAAAAGTCAAAAGTCCAACATTTGAGCACAAGTATCTCGAAATGCTGCTTAAGTTCAGTAATTGAGAAGCACAAGCCTGGAGATGAACACAGTGACCTGTTTCCTGTGGTGGACTAACTCTGTTTGGGTTAAGTTATTGTACGATTTCTGTGTTACAGAAGCATTTCGTCCACAGTGTCAGCACTACATAAACGCTTTGATGTAACCACAAAAGGGGAAGAGGACCAAACGTTTCGGTTGGATGGATGGATTTGTGCCCACGGCTGCAGGATGACTGTGACATTTTTACAAACGGGACAATAAATTTCATGTGCAAATTAAAAAAACAAGAATGTGGACTGAAATGAAACGGAGCGTTTGATGGTTTTGCTCATCACTCATCAAACTACCTCAGTTCCTTTGTGAGTCTTTAAGCTCCGTGTTCACTTGGTGCTCATTTACATCTGAACCACAGACTTTGATCTGAGTCCAAACAGTAAACCAGATCACAGGAAGCTCAAGTCTTTTCCTTATCAGCCTCTTTCTGCTTCAACCTCTCATTTCCTTCCACCCTGCAGCTGGCTGAGAGGAGGGGGGGAGTCGCTCAGGAGTTACTCACTGACAGTCTACCAGGAGGCTGGAGGACAACAGGGAGTCGACTGAACGCAGGATGAGTCAAGTGAAGTGATTAAAGTCTCGTATGGCTCAATAACAATCATTCACACAGTTCAGAGACTGCAGTCAGGGGAGCACAGGGCTTTTACTGTGGCGGGCTTAACCACAACAAGTGTTTCCTGCCACGTGCTCCTTGACTCCCCCCTGCTGTCAGCCAGTAAATGAGTGTTCAGAGTGTTCCCTGGAAAGTCTTGGATCCTCCAGGTCCACCCTGGTTCTGATCCAGATCCAAGTGAGCAGAGACAAAAACACTGAGCAGTAAGATCCACAAAGAAGACAGAAGAACAGGGCCGACAAAAGACGTGCTAAGTCTACCTCATATTTACACTGTTCTACCAAATTATTCTCACAGTGATCCTGTTTAGCATGTTAGCCTGGTGGCTTGTGGTTAATTTCAGATTAAAGGTCCATTAAACAGTTTCCACACTGCAGTGACAGGACAAGAGCTCCTCAACTTCCTGTCGTAAAGTCAAACCTGATAGTGAACACCAGGCTTCACTGAGCAGACGATCAGAAGGTGGAAAACACTTGAACACTCAGAGAAACACAAAGCCCTGCTCGTGTGTCACCTGACTGAGAAATTACCGGATTAATGCGGCCGTATCATCCATTAGTCCAGTGGCTCCCAACCTTTTTTGATTAGAAGGATCGCGCGGCGTGCCGTCGGGCAAGAATGTTTGGTTCAGTTGGCCGCCGCCCGCCGCCACCTGTCGCCCACCGCCGCCCACTGCCCGCTGCCTGCCGCCCACCACCCTGACATTAAAGCTTTTCTTCTTCACTGATTATTGACCCCTCAGAAGGAACCTGTGGATTTTACAGCAGGACAAATAGCTGTAACCATGCAGTTTCCACATCAGGTGTCACACTTTTTATGATGTGGAAGTGACAAACACTAAACATGATTTCAGTTTCACACACACACACACTTCAGAGAAAAAGGAAGCAGTGAAAACATGAAGTCCACATTTCTTACAACTGAGTTTATTTCTTCTAAACCAGAAGTACCCAAAGTTGACCCACAGTAAGGTTCAGTTTGCACATCCACATGTTCCTGGTGAAAATGCAGTATTTTGTTGTTGTAGTATGTAGGATCCCTAACCAAGAGAGTGACACTTAGTGCAGGTCGTGCAGCTGCTGTTTGCTGTTGGCTCGTGGATCTGATCTGAACAGCAGAGTCTCTCTCCCAGTGCTGAGAAACACACCGAAGCTTTTATTGATGAAGCTGCAGTTCAGTGGACTGAAGACAGCTGTGTGAGCCTGTGAATCTGATGCCAAACGTTTCCTGGAAACTTTGAAAATTTCTTCTTCATCATCAGCAGCTGTCTGTCTGCCTGCCTGCCTGTCTGTCTGTGTGCCTGTCTGTGTGCCTGCCTGCCTGCCTGCCTGTCTGTCTGTCTGTCTGTCTGCCTGCCTGCTTGCCTGTCTGCCTGCCTGTCTGTCTGTGTGCCTGTCTGTCTGCCTGCCTGTCTGCCTGTCTGTCTGTGTGCCTGTCTGTGTGCCTGCCTGCCTGTCTGCCTGTCTGTCTGTCTGTCTGTCTGCCTGCCTGTCTGTCTGTCTGGGTGCCTGTCTGTCTGCCTGCCTGCTTGCCTGTCTGCCTGCCTGTCTGTCTGTCTGCCTGCCTGTCTGTCTTTCTAACTCCACGGTGAAGAGCAGCCCCTCCCAGTCGTCCTCCTGTGGGTGAGTCCTCTCCCTCTCCCTGATCCTGGTATGTGTGTGATGACTCAGGTGTTAGCGTGTTAGCAGCGTGTTAGCAGCGTGTTAGCAGTGTGTTGTTATTGTTGTCCTGCAGCAGAACCTGTCTGCCAGAGACTCGCTCCAGGACACCTTTTTAAATAACAATGTAAACTGCTGTGATGACGTCCTGGTTCAGACTACGAAGCGTTTGTGTTATCATTTTATCTTTACTGTCAGCTCAGGCTTTTTTTAAAACACAATTTGACAAAATTTGACCACGAACTGTCACAGTGAAATGTTTTACTCTGTGAAGCCCCAGTGACGACTCACCGGTGCGGCAGGGCAGCTAACTGCTAACATGCTAACATCAGAGAGTCTCAGTATCTCTTTGAGCCTGGGGTTACATCACAGTTACTGGATCCTCTCTGGAAAATGACAATAAGCTCAGAGGATCAGCGGGATGAAGTGACTGCAGATCTGCTGCTGAACTGAAAAAGTGGATTTAGAGTCTGGCGTGTTGATAATTACATGTGAGGGAGTGTGTGTGTGTGTGTCAGACTGATTTATGGCCTGTGTGTGTGTTTATAGTAACCAGCAGACAGAACAGCAGAGCTGCACGCTGACACACTGTAGACAGGTGTGTTTTGTGTGTGTGTGTGTGTGTGTGTGCAGTCCAGACAAAAGACGTCAGTGTGTTGACTGTGTGTTTGACAATAACATCCAACACAGCTGGAATAAGACTGTTTTCATCAGCTGGTTTGAAACTGCATGTTTTCGGAAAATAATATTCTACACACTGGTTGCTTCTTTTATACACATTCACACCTGAGCTTTGGAAACACGCGTACCTGTGTGTGTGTGTGTGTGTGTGTGTGTGTGTGTGTGTGTGTGTGTGAGCAGGATGCTATGCAGGCTGTGGCTCAGCTCTGTCCTGTTGACTCACCTTACTGGGCGCACTGGGAGGAGGAGGAGGTCGAGAGGACAGAGCTTCACACCTGCTCCACCTCCTCCTCCAACCTGACATCTCCTCTTCTTAACCCTCACATCATCCTCTCCACCTTCCTCTCCTGCTGGGATGTTTCTGACCACCGACGACATCTATCAGTTTGTGGTGGAAACGCACCAGCCGACGGAGCGGTGAAGCAAGTGAACACGGAGTAAACGTGGATGCAAACGGTGCAGACCTGAAAGTATGTAAAAAAATATTTTAGAAATAGTCCCAGGATATGATTTTAGAGGAAGATGAGGTTTTCTTGGAGAGATCATGGGTTTAGTTTGAAGTGCTGTTCTAAGGAGTTTTTAAGGAGTTTTGGCAGCTTTACTTCGACTTTTAATAAGGTTGATCCCGTTCTGGTTATCTTTTTAAGGTTCAGTTTTTGTGTTGCAGCTACGCAGACTGAAACAAGGTGAGTCACAGCAGGACGCTGGGCTCAGCACACAACAGGGAGTCAACAAGTGACTAAAAGCAAATTATATCTGACTGAAATGTCATCAGTGAAACAGGAAGGCGACGCAGAGGCTGTTTCTCCTTCTGACCCTTGACCTTTGTGCTCTTCCTGACTTCCTGCTGACTCCCCCCATGACAGGAAGGCGCTGAGGTCAGGCTATGTGTGTGTGTGTGTGTGTGTGTGTGTGTGTGTGTGTGTGTGGCGGAGGTCAGACTTTCACACCTGAGCTGAAGACTCAAACAGTTTGACAACAAGACATGTGAACACACACATATGAGGACATGCACACACACATACAACACATGCATGTCCATGTGCACACACAAACACAAACACACACACCTGTCAGGGAGAGGAAATGTTGTTGTAAATTGGGTGAACTGATCCTTTTCTAGAACTGGGACTTTGGACCAGAGACCCTGACCCGATCAGGGCTCTCAGTCAGTGAGTGTGCGGTCTGAATCGGGTCCAGCAGAACCCCCCAGCTGCACGGTCACTCTGTTTCATTGTGTTGTGTTTCACTGCAGCAGCTCTGTGTGCTTTCAGGGAGGAGGCTAATGCTAACAGTCATTATTGGTTTAAACAGCAGGAGGAGGCCTGCAGGCTACACACACACACACACACACACACACGCTGAAAGAGGTCTTAATTGTTTGCAAATACACTCCCATTATTAGCATGCTAGCTTAGCGCTGATAATCCTCTGTCTCAGTGACGCAGCTGATGGCTCTTTAGCATTTTATTTGTGTATTAACACTCACAGAGCAGACGTCTGTTTCTATTTTTAACTTTCACCATGTCAGCACACCCAACCAGTTTCTTTCTCAGATGTTTCCATCTGGACGAGCTGCTGGAGGTGATGTTACACTCTGCTAGCTTCTGTCTCAGCTGCGTGCCGGATGTTGGGTTTGTTTGTCAGTTAGCATCCAAAATGAGCAAATCGGCAAATGTCATTAATAAGGACAAAATGCAGCTTTTGATGAGTTAAAACTTCTCTTGTCTCATGTCTGCATGACAACAAGACAACAAAGCGACTTTCATCTCCTGCATGTTGACTTCATGGACTTTTAGTGAAATCAGTGGCTGGACTGAATCTGAATAATGGATGGATTTTGAAACAAAAGATCATTCAAAACACCAGCATGGTCCTTTAATTCTGCAGCCTGATGAGTCAGTGCGTCGCTGCGGGTTCTCAGTCGTCCGGGTCGTGGTCGTTGAAGTGCTGGAAGCGAAGGCAGCCGGGTGTCTTTAGGTTGCTGATCCGAAAGGCTTCTTCCAGCACTTCGACCCGATCAGTCAGATTCCCTCATGTGCCCTGAGCTCCGTCAGGTGAGGTGATCTCAGGACAGAGCAGGTCTGTTAATGCTGTCACTGCAGTGTGAGTGTGTCACCTGAGATGCACCGGCGGTCTATGAGCTTGCACTCAGGCCTGAGAATGATGTGAGAATGTGACAAACCTTCCTGCTCATTTCTTTTAAATCTCGTCTTTGTGCATGAAGTGAAACCGAGAGAGAAAGTGACCTTCAGTAACCTGCAGCAGTTTGTGTTTTACTGTCACCTCCTGATGTCAGCGGTTAGTCTGAACGCAGCCACGGTAAACAGAGTCCGTCTCCCTCTGATCCAGGTCCAGATCCTGGACGCCCGCCACATGCCAGAGGACTTTGTTTCCGTGAAGTGTGCAGGCCTGAGAGGCTGCAGAGGGAACAGAGTGTTCATGGGAAACAAGGAAACAACAGGCAGAGACACAGTGAAGCAACACAGCCTTACATGGTCAGTGTGTGTGTGTGTGTGTGCAGCATTTCAAATATGCCAGAAACTCAAAGCATTAAGAAAAAGATGTCAGGAAGAGCCAGTCGGTCTTAGCATCCCATAGTGCAGAAGCAAAGTTCACAGTCTGGAGTTGTGTATCACCTTTTGTGGCCTTGAGGGATAAAATCCAGGCTGCAGGCTGCTGCTGGTCCCCTGAGGAGCAGGAACAGGACATGTTAACATATGTGATATTTGTTCTGTGTAAACATGTCTCTCCTGTCCCTCTCTCGGGTCTGTTCAGTCAGTGCGTTTTGGGTTCATTTGTCTCCGTCTCTGAGATGTCTCCTCACAGCTTGTCAGTCGAGAGTCCAGACCGTCTGGTTTCATTCAGGTGCCATTTTCACTCACATCGAAGGACAGACATGACACTTCACTTTCTCCTGACTGATTGTGTGCACAGTCTCAGAATAAAACAATGATGTGTACAGGACGGCAGCCAGCGAGACGACTGAGGCTGCATCTCATTGTCTGACTGCAGGACTTTGACTTTTGTCCCAGTTTTTTTTATTGATTTGTCAGCAGGTCGTTTGTGCTGCGGCAACCGGACGATAAGGACGCGGAGGTGGAGAGGAAGCGCTCACTGTTTCCAGCACAAAAGACTATTGTCTCCTGTGAGGCGACCTGAGCGGAGCTGCGGCGAGCGGCGTCCAGCGTTCACATCAGGACAACAATACGCAGCGGCGGTGGACCGACAGGAGAACAGAAGAGCTCAGAGTGTGAGGACAGATCAGAGTTAGAGTCAAGGCTACACGTTCAGGCTCTCTGTTGTCCTGAAGGAACTCCGAGCACGCTCAGTTCTCACCAGGACAAAGACAGGAAGACATTAAGGCTGGAGACGATGCTGGGAGAGCTGGGAGAGTTTTGTCTCTCACCAACGGCCATGACACACCTGGACATCTGTGGGTCAGACAAAGTCCTTCTCTGTGACCCATTTGTCACCTCAGCACACAAACCTGAGGAGAAAAGTTAAAAACATCGTTTTCATCCAACCGAGGAAAATCTGTAGGTTGGTCAGTTCATCACTTTGGTCCACACTGAAATACGATTGGATGGATTGGGACAGAACTGCACAGAGACATTCGTGGTCCCCACAGGATGAATCCTCTGTGCCCAATTTTACATTTAGTCAGACAGTCTGCATTAAAAGTGGCCTACATTAGCTGTTAGCACTTCCTGTTAGCGCTGTAGCCCTGGATGTGCAGACGGCCATCTTTACTCTGACAACGTGATGATCTCCAGTTTTAAGGAGCATCTTTTTCCCTGTGATTTCCTAGCAGATTTACGGATGTTTGTTCATGATGGACTTCAGAGGTAATTATGTCCTCAAACTGAGTCTAGAAATATGTGATTCATGCCTGTAGGGAGGAGGAAATAGTGCATTTGCTGAGGACTATTTTCAGTGGCGGATGAATCCACCGTTAGTGCTTGTTTGTGGCAGCAGGATGCTGTGTGTGTGTGTGTGTTAGTGGTGAACAACAGTGTGGCTCACTGATGTGTTTTCATGGCACAGAGGAAGAGGAGACCTCAGACACAATACGCTGCTGGTTTGAGTCTGAACATGAGATCTGATGGTAAGAATCTGAAGAAGACTTCCTCTCTGGACCCTCTGGTCTCATCCTGTTCCAGCAGGGGAGAACAGGAAGCTGTCAGCAGCCAAAACATCAACTCCTGGATGTCACGACTCTGAGGAGGAGGAGGAGGAGGAGGAGGAGGAGTCAAACCACCAGCAGGAACATCTGAATCAACGTGTTGTCTCAGGAGCGTCGGTCAATCTCAGAAGACACCGACCTCACATCACTTGGTGCAGGACGGGACACATCAGGACATCCGTCCACAGGCAGAGCAAACCTGTTTGGTAGCTCTGACAGAAGCGTTAAAGTCAGACCAAAAGCCATCTGCAACACTGAACGACATCTCTGAAAGACGTCGTCAGGACAAAACGGCAGACCAAAGGCTTCCAGACGTTCAGACGGCTGTTCCTGGACGACTTGTCTGGACCCTGTTCGGAAAACCTGTCGGGACATCCGGAGAACAGAATTGGAAAACTGTCAACGTTTGGCTGTAATCTGACAAAACAAAAGCTGGAATTTGAGAATAAAACTACAAATATTGATAACTTCATGAGGAACGGCGCTGGATTTAACAAGACGAAACATTACGAGAACGAAGTGAACGCTGGGTCACTTTGTGGCTCACAAAGAAATAACTTAAAAAGTCTAATTACAGTATAAAGTTATTGTTTTATCAGAAAAAACTGTAACATTTTGAGTTTAAAGTAAAGAAAAATATTAAATATAGTTTTATAGTTTTATTTTAAAAAGGTTGTAAAGTGATAAAGCTAAAGTCTGCACTACAGTGCAGAATGAAAGGGCTTGAAAATTAGATTACTGATTATATTGTATGTTATTGATCCAAGATTTGTTCACATCCTGTGGGCGGTTTAGAGGCAAAACAGTGCAGGTCTGTCTGTCTGAATGTTCAGACGCTGAGATGATCCTCATCTTCAGCTGGCAGCAGATGGTGAAAAGGAGTGAAAACCAAATCACCTCCAGCCTGTTCATCCACATGAGGCATCAGGAGGGGCTGATGGGAAATGTGGTCTTGATGTTCAGATCCGTGAGCGCCAACAATACAAACACAGGATACGCTCCGGTTGGTTTAAACAAAGCATCAAACCGACAGATGCTGAAGTGTCCAAAGTCTTTCTGACCACTTGCAGCTCTGCAATCTGTCCTCAGCTCACAGAACCCGGCCGGTCAATTAAAAACAGACGACTGGCTGCTAATTGGGCATCTTCAGCACCCCCCCAGACCCCAACCCGTCCTGTCGGGGTCTGCAGGACCAGCTGCTGCCCGTCTGAGCCTGCAGACAGACGAAGCCTCAACAGCAGCTTGGTTTCCCTGGAGAACAAAGGTCTGCATCAAATTCAGCTGCTCAAATGGTTAATTTCACCAGATTCAGTGAATAACGTTTAAAGTTGTGTTTTTGCAGAGTACCAAGAGGTTTCCTGTCAGCTTAGCTCTTGAAAAGACTTTGTGTTCCTAATTCTGTCCCGCTTTGTGCCCACAGGTTTCTGGAGCTCCTGCAGGAACACACGGTGTTCAGACTGCAGCATGCTGATGTGATTAGTGGTTTTCTTCAGCTCTAACTCAGTGACTTTCTACCTGCTCAGAACACCGAGTGCCTTCACTGAAATACATGACGTGCTGGGACATGAGATGAATCTCCTGCAGGGGATAATCATCGAACAAAACAAAGTGTTCTCTGTGAAAAGTATTAAGATGTTTACACAGAAAGAGACAGAGACACAGGCCACCCCACCTTTAACAGGTGGAGCACCTCGCCGCCTGATCGGCTCCAGTCAGGTCCCCTTTTGATAAATGAGGTGAGTTTGGCTGGTTTTCCATCTCTGTAACATGACATCACTTCCTGTTTCTCTCATCAAAACAACCACGTGTGCGATTTTGTAACTGACTAACATGTTCAAATATGATGCATGAAGGGTGAACAAAGTCCAGAAACACCTGAAAGCAGCACCTCCAAAATGCGTGAGCACGTCCTCACAAACTGCTGTCTCTGCAGTCTGAGTGATTACCGGCGGCGCTTGTCTCTTCGGGCTGATTGTTGGCGGGAGGTCAGGCTGTGCTGTGGAGCAGGACAGCTTCAACAGCAGCTAAAAAGCTACGACAGCTCACTTCGGATTGCAGCAGCTGAAACCATTCACATGATTTTTATACGTTTAATGTAAAGCAGCACAAGGGAGAAACAAAGTGATCTCCCGTCCTGCGGGCTGATGCCGTAACGCCGTGTGTTTCCTGCCGTTCAGGCTGAGGCAGGTCATCTAATCATCAGTCCTCAGTGGACGATTAACAACCAGACGTCAGTGTCCACGCGTCTCCTCAGGACGCCACAGACAAAGACGTCGTTATTCTGTCACTCATTACTCGTCCTCGGCAGGTCCACGGATGACACGACTCCAGCGGCCAATCAGCTGCGGTTTAACGGTCACATGGCCTGTTTGGTGAGCTTTGACTCGCACAGTCAACGAATTCACAGATTTGAATTAGTGAGTTATTTTATCTGTTTGAGCGTCTTGGGTTCCCTTACAGCCATCTCACAATAAAAGATGAAGTTTATGAGACGTGTTAAACACAAACTGGTCCTGCCTGTGAGCTGGACTCACCTGAGGATCTGCTCGACACCCCTGTGAGGCCACAGGTGGGCCGAGGAGGTGCTGTGGCGTGGAGTCTTGTTGTGCTTTGCAGCTCGTAGCATCAGTGCAGGAATGTTTGCAGCCCTCCCTCGTCTCCCCTCTGTCTCCCCCCTTCCCCTTCCCCCATTTCTCGGTATTTCCAGCCGTTGGGAGGAAGTCCTCTCCCTCTCTTTCTCTCCGTCTTCCCGCCTCTCTCGCCCTCTTTTCTCCACCTTGTAAACAAGCTGTAACTGAAGCCAGAGTAAAGAGAGAAAAGAGTGTCCATGTGAAGCGTCCTCAGACCAGGATCTGCACGACTTTTTCCACTGTTTCTTCTGTAGTTCCATTGCATTAGAAGAGCAGAGAGGAACCACCGTAATCCAAGTGTCAAAACACAAACACTGACGGGGACAGTTTTAGTTCTGCAGCTCCTCTTTCAGCCACCCAGGCTGAAACTGGGCTAAATTTAGATTAAAGGGCAGCACAAATTGGTGGCGTACTGCGGCGCTCCTGTCAAAACACCAAGGCTGTGCTGAGCTCTGTTTCTGGGGCTTCAAAGGGGCTTTTCGCTCCTGCCTTTCAGACTGGCCGAGTCCACCTCGGGGCCCTCAGCCCACTGCACCCAGAGTACAAATGCTGGTTTTTATGTCCACAGGCTCTGACGCAAGTCAAAGTTTAGTGCAGCCAACACAACAGGAGTCGTGTTGGCTGCTCTCAGATCAGCTGGACTCCAGCACAAACGGTCCTCAGGTCAGTGTTTCACACACAGAGGCAGGAAAGACGTGTGTGTGTGTCTCAGTCCATGTCCAGTGTCTCCAGTGTCTCGAGTTGCAGACAGTCTGATGCGACACCAGTTTTATGTTTATTGACTGATTTGTTTAAGAGAGACACAAGTAAACTGCTGCAAATGAGCCAAAAGCCAGAATGTAAAAAAGTTTAAAAAGTTAGTGAGTCATAATGTAGAAGCATGCAGAATAAAGAGGAAAAGAAAAGAGAACGTTAGTTAATGTTAATGTTAGTACAATCATCACGCAGGACACCATCACATGCTGCTCAAACAGGTTTTCTCCTGTAGTTTTAAGAAGGGACATTTCAAACATCATTAGGTCACATTCACAAAGTGAGTGAACATATTTCACCCAAACTGTGGTCTGCCACAGTACTTTTTATACCTAAACTAAAACCAAAATGTTATTGTAAGTCACTTAATTTTGTCCTTTCATGCGCATCAAAACTCAAAACCTGTGGATGGCATTAAATGATGCTTGAAAAGCTTAAAATCTGTGAAGTGTGAAAGAGTAAAAGAAGCTAAAAGAATTTAAAAGTCCTGAATCACCCTGACACAAACTGGTTTCCGCCCAACAGTCACGTTCTTCCACACAAACCAGACAAAACTTCTCTTCTTCTGTTAACTTCTGGCTGCACAGTGCTGGCGTTCAGAGTACATTTACTGCAGGTACTTACAGGCTGATGTCGTGTTTTTGGTATTTGCTATGACTCGAAGTGAAGTCCTGATTCCAGAGAAGCGTTCATATCATTCCTCACATTCCTCGAGTGTTTGACCTCCTCTCACACTTCCTTTGTTTCAGCCTCACAGTGGATCTTTCCAGTAAAACATCACACCACACTGAGCCAACAACCTGTTTCCTTATTTGGTCACTCAGAGGACCAACAGTGACTGTTGGAAAGAATTAAAAACCTGGGAAATCCCACTCAGCCATCTCTGATGGTTTTGTTCTCTTTCCTCTGACAGTCTCATAAGCCAACACTGTGTGCACTCTGTGTCTGAACACAAAGCTCTGGTTACTCCTGTATCTGTTGTCAGGGTGACGCTGACATCACTTATGTAGCAGAGACTCTGTGGATGGTACCAGAGATGTTCTGGAAGGTCAGCTTTCCCGTCCTGAGCCACACAGGAACCAGAACTGTACCAGTCCGAGATGTTTCCGATCAGGATGCTTTAAAACAGTTAACATCTCCTCGTTAGTATAGTGGACAGTATCTCCGCCTGTCACGCGGAAGACCGGGGTTCGATTCCCTGACGGGGAGTGTTTCTTATTGGGGCAGCCGTGGCCTAGAGGTTGGAGAAGCGGCTTGTGATTGGAGGGTCACTGGTTCGATTCCCCCACCGGACGGGCAGGAAAAATTTGGGTGTGGTGGAGCGATTAATGTGAAAAAAAATTGAGCAAGGCACTTCACCCCCCAATATGCTCCCCGGGCGCTTGATGCTGCCCACTGCTCCTGTGTGTGTTTCACTGCATGTAATTTGCCGGGTGTTGCATGTGTGTGTTCAGCTAAGGATGGGATAAATGCAGAAGACGAATTCAGTGTGTGTATGTAAAAACATATATGCTGTCAATAAAGTGATTCTTTCTTAACAGGAACTTTTGGCCCTCTTCAGTATCCTGAAGGAGCTGATCGTTTCTGACCTTTTTGTTTACCAGGGTGGAGGGGTGTGATGTCTCCAACCACGTGTGAACACCATGTCCTGGTCTCAGAGACTTACAGCTGTAGAACACTGTGGCCCGGGAACACCTGATCCAGGATCGTTCTTTGGTACAGAACGCAGGGGCTGAGACGGTGAGAAGTCAACACTGACCTGCACTCAGAGGGAGAAGTGAGCAGTACACAGTGTGTGTGTGTGTGTGTGTGTGTGTACACCGTGAGTGAGTCCAGTTACCGCAGCAACAAGGCTGAGGCAACGAAACATTGTTAGGGATTCCCTGATCTGCTGCTGATGGAGGCCAGCAAGGGCTGGGGGGGGGGGGGGTTGACCCAGAATGCTGCTTCAGTGTGTGTGTGCATGTGTGTGTGTGTATGAACAGCAGCAGTCCTCCTCATGACTCAGCACCGTCCTGATGCTGTTTGAACACTTTTTAAAAGTTTTTACAGGCTGCTGCACACCCACGGAACCCCTCACACACACACACACACACACACACACACACGTTGACTGTGACCTTGTTGCCGTGCCAACCAACAAAACAGCTCATTTGGAGCAAACCTGTGTTGCAGTTTCTGTCTGTAAAAGAACCTCATAACTCTGATGGGTTTCTGAGCAGCACGAAACCTGAAACCCTCCCATGAATCTGTTAAAAACACACAACAAGCGTCGTTAATGAAGCCTAACGAACCCAACAGCTGACGGACTTCAGGTCTAATCCCCACAAAGCAAACAGTGAGAGAAGCCAAACTGTGGAACACACTGCTGTCAGGGCAGACACACACAGCAGATGTCTGAGCAGATTAACACACACACACACACACACTGAGGGACGCTAACTTACAACTCATTAATTCATTAATCCACATGATGAGTCTCTGATTTAATTAAAACACTCGTTAAAGGCGAGCTGGGATCAATTTACAGCAGAACTTTTCGTTTCTGATCACGTCGATCAAACAACTGACGATCGGCTCAGCGATTAGTGAAAAGTGGAAGTGACAAAGGAAACAGAAGATACAGTAAATACCATCCTGATTGTGATAAAGTTAAATGTGTTGTCCCTGAGCTAATAAACAGACTCTCTAATTCTAATGAAACTGAATCTGCTCGCAGACACTTTTGTCTGACAGGATAATGAAAAGATGATGTTTCTCTCATTTCGGTGTGTGTGTGTGTGTGTGTGTCTGTAAACGAGGTTGGACTCAGCCGTTCCCTTTTTGTGCTGAGCTGTTTTGTTTTGCTCTTTCGTTCTCCACATGATTTACAATCCGTTGAGTCATAAAAACCCTTAAAGATCACGTCTGAGTGTCAGAACTTCAGCACTGAGCTTCATTGTGTTCTGGCTGCTATTTAAAGGACACTTCAGTGTTTTTCTGAACTGCAGCCTGTGGGTGAGTTCATGTGTCGGCTAACTGTTGGTGTCCAGCCTGATTCTATTATTAACCAGCAGCAAACACTCTGAAATCTGCTGTCTGACTCTTTAACTGCTGCAAAACAGCTGCAGGGGACAAACAGACACACACACACACACACACACACACACACACACACAAAGACAGGCATTGATGAGGCTGCATGTGACACTGTGACTAACCAATCACATGCATTACGTAACGTCACCATCATGTCGTATTTTTGTGGTCGACTGCTGTCTCATGTTCTGATCACCTGACTTCTGCATGAGCTGCATTTGAGGAAAACCAGAATTTTATTCAGGTGCTTAAGTAGTACACACACATGCATACTTGTATACTATGTATACGATATGTATATTTATGTATATTTACATTCCCTCTGCCACTGAGGTTAGATCTCTATCTTTATTTTTTATTTTTTATTCTATTCTATTCTATTTTTTAACTTTTTATCTTTAAAAAAAAAAATAAAAAAAAATTCTCATGTCAATTGTATTTTTATTATTTTTGCACAGTTGTTAAAAGGAGTGTTGTTTTTTCATTTCACTGTGGATGCACATCCACATGTGACAAATAAAGAATTCTGATTCTGATTCTGATTCTGAAGTAAGTACTTAAGTACTTAAATGCAGATTGCAGGTACTTGAACTTTACTTCAGTATTTAGATTTTATGCTTGACTGTATTTGTTTCTTCTACTGCACCACATCCCAGAGACAAACACTCAGAAACCTGTTTGGAGGTCCTGGTTCTCCCAGGACAGCCGGGCTGCAAACACACCAAGGTCTGATAGAATCTGATCAGTACTTAAACACTTTCCTGCTGCTGACTGTGTGACCTTCTATTCTGTCGGGTTGAACGTGTGTGTGAAGCCTCCATGTTTTACAGCCTGCAGCTTCTCTGCAGCAGCATCCACGTCTGAAGCTTTGTGGTCCACCACCAGCTCAGTGGACTGGATGATACTGAGCTTCAGGTGATGAGGCTCCCTGTCAGTGAGGTCACTGCACATACTGAGTACTGCATTAGTCTGGACTGACAGGCGTGGAAACTGCAGCAGATACTGCATTTGGTTTTACTGTAAACACACATGCTGACACGCTCTGGTGTGGGACATCATGTCTGAAGGGGGACTATTGTTGTCTTCATTCTGAAAGAAAACTGAAGCCAAAAACAAGTCAGTCAGAGAAGCCAAACAGCTCAGAGACAATAAGTGATGAGATCCACAGAGTCTTCAGTGTCCATCGCAGTCATGAGACCATGTGACTCAGTCAGCCTCATTACTGTAACACACACACACATCTCGTGTGAGTGTGTTTTCAGATCACATGACAGACTGTTCACTGTTCCTCTCCTCAGTGAAGACTTTCAGTGTGATGGACGGCAGAGCAACCCCCCCCCCCCACAAAGACGCTTTTATCCCCGAGAAACGCCGCTGAGGCTCCGCCTGCCTCTCTGAGCTGCTCTGAGGTCAGCTGTAAGGCGATCCCGCTCTGAGGTGTTTCCCTTCCAAAACAAACACACAGCGACCACGACGGAGGAGGAGGAGGAGGAGCAGGAGGAGGGAGTCCCATTGCTAAGTAACCAAGCTCAGATGCTGCTCAATAATTCAGACGTGTTACCTGAGAGAAACAACAACAACAACAACAAGACGTCCAGCTGTGACACATCTGTACTGAGCAAATGTTTCTGTCTGCCTGGCAACAACAGCCCACGAGGGGAAATTTAAATAAAGAGAATAAAACGACATGCAGATCATGAGTCAGCAGAGATGGAATATGTGGCAGGTTTCTGCTGAGTCATCAGACTGTCGGGTGGTCAGCACTGTGTCCGAGTCAGGGCTTCGGGCAGACAGCACAGACCTGCACCCACCGACTGTTCAGGGCCTTTCAGCCCCTCCAACGTGGTCTTCATCAGCAGACGAGTCTCAGCCTGTCTGTCTCTCGTCCACAAGCTGCGTTTACCTGCATCACCTGAAACAAACAAACAAACAAACAAAGGGTTTGCTGCTGCACACACTCCTTATAAGGTTATTTCCACCCCTCTGTGTGTGTGTGTGTGTGTGTGTGTGATGATTCATGGGGGAGAAAGCCCTGAGACGATGACATCATCAGCAACATCTGGAACAGGAGAGAAAGTGTGTGTGTGTGACATGATGTCTGTCTGTGTGTCCGTCTGAAACAGATCTCAGGTCTGTTGGTGCTTCGCTAGCAAAGCTGAAATCCATCAGAAAGTGTCAGATGTGAGTCTGAAATGAACTCTGCCAAAGCTGACCTTCTTCTGCCTTTGTGGCGGCAGCAGAAGATGCTGCAAGTGAAAAACTCACAGAGCAGGAAAGCAAGCCTGCAGCCCCTCCTACAAGGTTTTCTTAGAAATCCCTCTGAAACCCTCACACACACACACACACACACACACACACACACACACACACACACACACACACACACACACAGGACCCTGCAGTGAGCTGAATGCCTGGGCTTTGTCCCTCTGTCAGCCGGCCCACCCAGGAACCAGGACTCTGTCTGTTCACTTCTAGGAACTCCACCTGAACTCTGACTCCTGAGGTGTGTGTGTGTGTGTGTGTGTGTGTGTGTGTGAAGAATGTGGTCATGTTTGTGCAGAAGCCTCCCTCTTTCTCTCTGTCTGCTGCTGAAACTGAACCCTCTTAGTTTCTCTTCACACTGACTCTGTTGTCTACCAGCAAAAGCATTTTACACATTAAAGTCAGTTTTTAAGATAAGCTCCTCCCCCTCCATGTTATCAGACGGGACGTGAGCCAAACTAAACACTCAAAGTACACACCAAATCAATTTTTCCCAAAGATGCTTTCTGTCATTTTGGGTCCTTCTTAAGATGCTGATGTTTGTTCAAGTGTTCATCTTTCTGACCAGTTTGGCTTTAATTAGTTAATTGATGCTATGAAAAGGGACTGAAATGTCATGACTGACAGCTGAGCGCTGCTCCTGATTGGCTCGGAAGTGTGCGTGGGCGGGGACTCGATACCGCGGCTCTGACAGGGATGTTTTGTCTTCACTGTTGGGAGGAAGTGGAAACATGTCGGCCATCTTCATGTGTGTCAATGTTCCCATCACTTCAGGGGACAACACGTAGACTTGCACCCAAGTCCAGGAGACTCGCCTCACCTTGAACCTCCAAGTCTTCGCCATGAAACGTAAAGATTGATGTAAAAGCACACACAGCAAGCAGGATGGCGAGTACGCACAGAACGTCCACATGGTGGACGCGTCACGGCGCAGAACCACATGACTCAGAGAAATCAGGTCATGGAGTCGGAATCGTGTCTGCACTGCAGTAACCTGCCTTCTGCAAGCCTGCATACATGTGCACAGACAGGGTACACATTAAGACCTGAACCCTGACCTGAAGCTTTGCACATGTGCGGGCGTGCGTGTCTGTGCATGTGTATGTGTGTGTGTGTGCATGCATGTGTGTGTGTGTACTTGTGTGTATGTGTGTGTGTGTGTGTCTGTGCATGTATGTGTGTACGTGTGTGTGTTTGAGTGTGTGTGTGTCTGTGTGTGTTCCATAAACTGTGTCTGTCAGGCTGACACTCTGCTGCTGCCTGAGGGCAGATTACAGTTAGTTTACAGTTCCTGTAACTGCATCTTATTTCTTCTCAGCTGATAAAAGGCTTTGAAGGACACACACACACACGCACACACACACACACACACACACACACACACACACACACACACACACACACACACACACACACACTGTATTGTGTGTAGCAGTGTGAAGCCTGCAGGCTGTTACAGTTGTAGCAGATTTTTCCTCCTCACTTCCCAAAAGGACAGCAGAGCCTCACGCTGACGTCTCAGAGAAAATTCAAGCTTCCAGGAACAAAACACACAAACAGCCGACGCTTCAGGATTTCCAGAAGCTTCCTGACACGGAGCCAACGTGAAGTTATGTGCTGTAAAAACACACCGGACTGCTGCAGAGCTGCACCTTCTGTCCTTCAGCAAGAAGACAGCAGCAAGTCCTTCTGACTGCAGGGCTCACCTCCTCCACCCCCTTCATCTCCTGCACCTCCTGCATCTCCCCCACCTCCTCCACCTCCTGCACCTCCTCCACCTCCTCCACCTCCTGCATCTCCCCCACCCCCTTCATCTCCTGCATCTCCCCCACCTCCTGCATCTCCCCCACCTCCTCCACCTCCTGCATCTCCTCCATCCTGCAGGATTGAAATGGGTATCAAGTGAATGTTAGTGAGTGACACTTTGTAATGTTAATCCTGACTGAATTAACTCCTTTTATTGTTTTAGTGGGCACACAACAGCCCACAAAGTGAAAACGTTTCTGTCCTTGTCCCTGAGCTGCTGATTGGATCCTGCAGGATCTAATCAATAACTGATAAGAGAGCAGCCTGAGTGGACTGTTGTGATGAATGTTATGAGTCAGGATTACATCACCACCACATTTGTCTTTTCACAAAGTTTCACTTCTGATTTCCTGATCTATTCAGCTCTGACAGCTTCAAACTTTATTCAGTATCTTCTCTCAACAAGCTGCACACACACACACACACACACACACACACTCAGCTACTGTGCAGTCAGAAGGAGTTGGGGGTTTGGGAGGAAAACGTTGGCGCCACAAATGAGCGTTCAGGTCTCTGGAGGAAACTGAGGCTGGAATTTTCCTTCAAGGTAATTTGGGTGTTTGAGTTCCCCCACAACACACACACATACACATACACACACACACACACACACACACACACACACACACACACACACACACACTGAGTAATGGGACAATCTGCATGAGAGAGAAAGAATCAGTTGTCACCTCTTTAGTGTCAGCCAGCCTCTCTCTCTGTGTGTGTGTGTGTGTGTGTGTGTGAGTGTGTGTGAGTGTGTCAGCTGACTTTCACAGAAACAGGAAACATGTGATGATTGGCTGATGACAGCAGCAGCAGAAGAAGAAAAGCTTTATTCTTTGTCACGTGAAGCAGATTTAAAACAGTAGCGTCTTGATTTTAACCAAAACTTCACCCAAACCTGCAGCCGAGTCGGCGCCACCTTCAGGCTGCCAAGTTCATTACAACACCATCTAACAACATTGACTGAAAGTCATCATGGAGACAACATTAACATCTTACTACAGTTTTCAGACTTCTGCTTGTCTATGATTTATTGTCTTTAATCTAATCAAACATAACGTGTCAAATGCAACACAGTACATGTACTGTACATGTACTATACACTGCACGGTACATGTACTGCAGGGTGCCAGTCGTGTAAACTCTTCACATGAACAGCGCAGTCAGAAAACGTTTGCTGCTCTGATGAAAAGTCAAAGCTACAAGACATAAAACTTGAAGGAGAGGAGAGAACTACGACTCCCAGGGTGCACTTCACCAACAAACAGCCAATCACAGAGCTTCAAAACAGCTGCAGGTGCTGAGCTGACGGTAAAGAGTTGTGGAAACCTGATGAGACATCCATCAGTGTAAATCGTTTACTGTCAGGCTGTAGCAGCTGAGGCTCATGGGTAATGTAGTATTTAAACCTGCACACGCTGATGTGCACCCCCACACCCACCACACCAAACACTTAGTCTGTGTGCCACCTGAAAGCTGATCCGGGTGCCCCTGAATCTCTCATCCTCTCCTGCGGGAACCTGAACGCAGCACCGGCCTCCTCTCACAGTTTCCTGACTGATGACGTCGACCAGCAGCCCTCTGAGATCAGCCTGTGGGTCACTCGTGCCCCTCGACCCCGCTTAACAGGAACCCCACCCCCCTCGTCCTCCACCCTTCCAGTGAGCGCATGTTTTCCCTCTCTGGATGGTTTTTTTTCCAGGCGGCTGTCTGACTCACTGCTGACATTAATAGTTGGCTCAAATATGCTGCAACATGGAGCAAAAGCTGCTATTGTTTTCCAGGGAATCTCCCCCACCCCACCCATCATCTGCACACACACACACACACACACACACACACACACACACACACACACACACACACACACACACACAGCCTTCAGTGTCGTGACTGCTGCCTTTGTTTTCCAGCGACTCTCTGTCCATATAAGGAAAAACAATTTCTGCTGAGGCTCCTTCTGTGCTGATTAGTGTTCAGTGCACACACACACACACACACACACACACACACACACAGATTAAGTGTTAATTACAGCAGGAAATTGTAAACTGATTTGTTTATTGTTAAACTTTATTGTTATTATGTAAATTACTTGTTACATGTGTTATATGCTCCCTCCTCATCCAAACTAATGTTTTACTCACAATCTTTCAGCTCCATTTGTGTGTCAGATGTAATGTAGCTGAAGAAGGTCTGCCTGAGGAGATGACTTCAGAGATGTCACAAAGGACACAGAGGACAGTTTCTAACAGCTGGAGTCCCATTGTTTCTACACTCTAACAGCTTCAGCTCTTCTTCTCTTCTGCTTTCCACAACATGTTGGAGTGTTTCTGTGGGAATTTGTGCCCATTCATGCAGTAGAGCATTTGTGAGGTCACACACTGATGTTGGACCAAAAGGCCTGGCTCACAATCTCCGTTCCAGTTCATCCCAAAGGTGTTGGATGGGGTTGAGGTCAGGGCTCTGTGTGGGCCAGTCAAGTTCTTCCACACCAAACTCATCCAACCATGTCTTTATGGAGCTTTGCTTTGTGCACTGGGGCACAGTCATGCTGGAATAGAAAAGGGCCTTCAACAAACCCTGAAAAACACCCCATGAAGAGGGCCAGGTGTCTGGATACTTTTGTCTACATAAGATGAGAGATGAGATAGGCCGTTATTAGTCCTGCAGCGGGGAAATGTAGTGCAGATTGTATTTGTGTGTGTGTGAGAGAGTTTATGTGTAACAGCAATAATAATTATTATTATGATTGTGATCACATACATCATCATCATCATCATCATCATCATCATCATCATCATCATCTCAAGGACAGAAAGCGTCTCAGGCTGCATCTGCTTGTAATGAAATAAAAACCTGCACAAAGAAATGTTGTGAGTGCAGGTGCTGCAGAAATAACACACACACACACACACACACACACACACACACACACACACACACGTTAACATCAGATAACACACACTGTTGGCAGGTTGCCAGGTTTTCTCTTTTTGCAAAATGACCTCATCACTTAGAAATGTAATCTGACATCAGCTGAGGAGATGAACCGTATGATGTCACACACACACACACACACACACACGCAGTCAGCTGATGTGCTTTCGGGAAGCGGTGAAGCTGTTTGGGAAACACAGGAGGAGAGTGAACGAGGGCTGATCTCATGTGATTGGTGACTCAGCAGCTTATGACATCAGCCCTCCCCTCAAGCAGCCACGGGATTGGATGAGTCAAACGGTGAGCCGGGCTCAGAGGACCAATCAGAGGAGGCTGAGGATGGAGTGAGCAGGTGGGCGAGCGAGGCAGAGAGACCGAGGAGGACGATCACATGATGTCACTTTCAGCTCAATCTGCGTTGGAAAACAATAAAAACAGATTAGTCACTTCTGTTTACGCGTTCGCATGTGACACACAGACTGTCAAACAACAAAACAATTCAGCACATCAAATGTCACAGCTAGAGAAGGAAAACAGAAAGCCTCTAAGAAATGAAAAGTTCTGAAGCTGGTTACAAAGCAAAGCATACAAAGCATAGAACAGCAGCTTGTTTAGCTTAGCTTGTTTAGAAGTACAAAACTTCTGAAAGTTCAAAACAACAGCTAGCATGTCCTGAGGGGGTTTTGATGTTTTTCTCTGACAGGAAGTAGACAAACCAGGGAAGAACAAAGCAAAAGCAAAAAGGACTGAAGACGACACGAAATGAAATAAAGTAAAGCAGACTGTAAACAGTAAGACAACACAAACAAAGAGTGACATGCCTGCACTGTGGTCACAGCCGAGGACCGAGCTGTCACTCAGCAGGAAGCCCCGCCCACCTGCTCCTGTCGTGTTGTCACTACAACCTCATGACATCACATGTAAACACACACAAACACCCTGATGACTGATTGACAGCTGATAGCTGATGATAGCTGCTGCTGCGTATCAATAAGCCAGCAGATCCTCCACTGGCAGCTGCGGTCACCGTGTCGTGTTTCGTGCCGACTCCAGCTGGAGGAAGACCAGGTTTGGGAAATTGCGATCTGTTTTGGGGAACTTAAAGCTCCTGAGCTGCAGAAAACCACAGAGTGAAAACAAACAGATTTCAGTGTTTTGGGGAAAACAGAAAAAGTAAACAAGCTGAAAGTCAGTGTGAGCGAAACCTCAGCAGGTTCACATGGAGGGACTGAGGGAGCTGAGCTCAGGTGGGAGAAGCGCCCAGATGTTTGCTGTAGTCACATTACTGGATTATTGATGCGTTCATGTGTTCATCACTGTGGTGTTGCTGCTGCTGAGGGTGGAGCTCATGTTACTGACTTTCACTGCTGTGTAATGCTGTTATGCTGCTGTTCGCTCTTCCTTCTGCTGCAGTATAATGCTAATGGATGCTAACAGCAGCCTCAACGCTCAGCATCTTATTGATCCGTCTTCATCATCATCTCACCCCTCATTATGTGGTTTGAGCTGTTGCAGCATTATATCAGGACTAATGATCTGACCCTGACGGTCTGACGGGGCAGGCGGAGGAGGAGCCCCGCGTTCAGACTCGGTTCAGTCGGTCTCAGCAGCTCACAGACACAAAGAGGCTCTGAGTTGGTTCGAAACAGACTGCTGGCTGCTGGCTGCTGCTGCGGTCAGCAGCTTTGCATTTCTGGCGGACGGAAAGCCGGACTGAGCCAGGAGATCCTGGTCCCCGCACACGCTCAGTAACGTGTGGAGTGTGGCGAGCTGTGCCGAGGGTGGAGGGAGGAGGAGGAACCCTGTCTGAGTCCTGACCCACTGACTGTGTCTGGATCCAGACCTTCAGAAACCTGACACAAACCTTTTCCCGACACAACAACTCAACAGCTGCTGTGCTGTGGCTTTAAAGTGGGTCACACATTCATGTTCCCCTCACAGCGAAGCGAAGAGCGCCGGAGACCCTCTGACTCTCCATGTAGCGCCATCATCAGCTCAACCTGTTAGTTCCACTTCCCAGGGCATCAAATGCCTCCTTTTTGGCACATCGCTCAGCGTCTCGTCCGGACGCAGACGGCCTCAGCGTCAGGCCGTCAGAGCAGCCGCGTGGTGTGACGGAGGTCACAAAGCGGGTGGAGGTCGGGGTCGAGCGACAGATCGCACACATGGCTATCGACCCGGAGACCGAAAGTCATGTCCCGTGTGAAACCAAACGCAGCTGAGGGCGTAGTTACAGTGTGTGTTTCACGTTCAGCACGTTAAGGCTTTGTGCTTCGTGAGAGTCGTGACAAAACGTCGTCATGACGAGCGGGACGTTCACGTCCGCTGCGGCTGCACTTTGTGTTAGCATGCTAACCAGCTAACATCAGCATGGGCATGTTAGCATTCAGCATAGCTGTGCTAGAGGCTGCCGGGGAGTCTGTCATTGCCTTTATGTTAGCGTACATGCAGAATGTGAGTATTTGTAGCTTTGTTTTCTGTCGCTCTGCTCCTGAATGTTGAACAGTCCGTCTTTCTGCAGAGGTTTCGTGTGTTTTCGTGTTTCTGGTTTTAGAGTTTGTTGTGTTTGTCAGACGGTCGTTATTTACGACGGCCGCTCTTCTCTGTTTGTTCCCAGGCCTCCTTCTCTCTCTCCTCAGTCTCTGTCATGCTCTCTCGCCCTCTCTTCCTTCTTTCTCACAGTCCTCCCCCTCTCCCCCCCCATCATGTGATACTGGGCAGCCTGCCGGCTCCCACACACACACACACACACACACACACACACACACACACACAGAGGATCAGGCTGCTGGGAAACTCCCACACTCTGAGAGGATTTGGAGTATTTGCAGTAGCACTAACAGCAGTAATACCTTTTAATACTTTTTGTCATCATGAAGGAAATTTGGTTTGTGTCCAGACACCAAACTACTACGATGCCACAGCACCACTTTTTTACTTTGTTTCCCTGTTGACTGGTTTCAGACTAAAGCATCCCGTCCTGCCGTCAGCGGACGTGACTCTGCAGCCCGTCCAGGCGTCTCAGCAGAAGCTTCATGAGCTGCTGGTGAATGCAGCTCAACGTGAAGCAAACTGGGAGGTCCAATCACTCCACATAACCGAAAACACCTGCATGCGAGTTTCTGTTACTTTAACTGACTCAGTCTGCAGTTTTGTTTGCTCTGAGGATCCGACGCCCTGAAGGAAGAAGGTCAAACATCTTCTGAAGCAAACTGACAGTTGAGGCCGACCGATGAATGAAACTTCGCTACAGTTGATGTCTTGAAGCTGAGTCATCACAACAAGCCTCCAGCAGACTGAGTTTACGAGGCGGGAAGAAGGGAAACCCGACAGGGAAGTCTGAGTGAAAATGAGACTAAAAGAGAGCAAGAGACAGAAAGGGATGAAGTGAAGAGCAAAAGAAGGAACAAGTGAAGTAGAGTTGTTCTCTGGCCATCCAACCAATTTCTGTATCTTTGCTGTACTCTTAGCTTTTTAATATTTTCCTCTGGATCACATTACAAAATAACTTCTCTTGTGTATAGCCAGACAGAAGTATGAAAGCACCAGTTAAAAAGCTCAGACCGTCCCAACCACATCTTCAGTTGTGGCTCTGCAGTCAAGGCTCTCCTGTGAGGTGCTGGTTTCCTCCTGCAGATGGGAGGGAAGTTCAAACTGATCCGAGACCTGCAGGACGAGCTGAGGACCAGGACGAACCTGCTGGACAGAGAGAAGGGGATGGAGGGATGCAGCCGTCAGCCTGAAGCTACACCTGTAACTGGAGGTCAGTGGGGCAGGATGTGAGGTTACAGGAGCCCGCAGGGATCATTTCCTCATTAGAGGGCAGAACACATTTTATTTGCACTGTTTGTATTTAGTGTATTTTGCAGAATATGTCTCTGCTGATTTCAGTTCATTCAGCCACATTCTTTGCTCAGGTGTGAGACCTCCGTCTGAATATCACAGCACCGGCATCAGGTGTGAACGTTCACTCAGGTGAGGAAGGATCCCCTGACGGAGGCCTTCGTTCCTGCTCGCGTGTCCCTCATTGAACCGCAGCTCTGAACACACACACGCAAACACACGCGAACAAACTTACAGCCTGATTTTACTAATTGACTTTTGTTTCATACTGAACTGAGCGTCTGTCATCAGCTGCACAAAGTGTGTGTGAGTGTGTGTGTGTGTGTGTGTGCGTGTCCCTCTGCAGTCACAACATGCAAATCACTCTGTGCGTGTTTGAGGCCTGCAGGGAGTTGGTTCTCTGATTCAGAATAGGCTCCCTCAGGGTGGTGGGAGGGCAGGTGGGGGGGGTGAGGTGCAGGGTTTGCATACAGGTACAGGTGCCCCTCCCCCTCCAGCCTCAGGTGGATCCAAACCGGTCTGCAGATGTTTCATTTTGAACGGAGCACGCAGAGTGTGAGGCTGTGGAGACGCTGCAGGTCTGAGCTCGGTTCAGGTCTTCAGTCCCACCGGATGCAGACAGGAACAGCAGTGTTGCGTGCGCTGAACGAAACATCAGAAAAACATCCAATAAAATGCCTCATTTGTCAACTTCATTTTCTGTTTAAGTTTGTGTCAGACTGATGAAACCAGCTGAGACAAGAAACAAAAAGATCCACAGTTTTGTTTTCCTTTTCAAAAAGTTGTTAATCTTTAAATTTGCCTTTTAATTTTAATTTAAATGTGTTTTATGTTCTTTTTTTGTCTCTGCGTATGAAATGTGCTACAGAACTCCCGCCCTGCAGCCCATTGGCTCCTCCGGAAGACTTTAAAAACACCTCACTAATCTTTGGTTTCATGTTTGTGGTTTCTTTCAAACAAACACGAGTAAAGGGTGCATTTATTATTAGGGACTATTTTCAGCGGCGAATGAATCCACATTTACTTTAGTGAGCGTTTGTGGCAGCGGGACGGTGTGTGTGGGACCGAGTCAAAATAAAATACATATCAGGCTGTGACAAATAACACAATTAAACACAACACTTTCAGTAAAAAAACACGTTTGGGTGAGTAATCACCTTGAATGACCGGCGTTTCAGCCAATCACACGGAGGTTTGTACCTTTGGTCCCCATAAGGAAGGTGAGTCCCCACGAGCAACTCTGTAAACAGGTTTTTGTCCACACACACACACACACACAGCTGCTTCTGAGGATTATTATTAATCACCTACACTTGAGGGAAGGAGGAGGAGGGGGAGATGGAGGAGGAGGGGGAGATGGAGATGGAGGAGGAGGAGGGGGAGATGGAGGAGGAGGAGGAGGGGGAGATGGAGGAGGAGGGGGAGGTGTCGGCTCTGTGTTAAAAAGTACAAATTCACTGCAATAAGAAGTTGTTTTCAGATTGTGGTTATGCTCTAATAAACACTGGCAGAGCTCCACACAGGCCTGCAGGGTGGAGGTCTGCGCTGGCTTCTGCTGGACTGGCAGCATCAGTTACAGGAAACAGAAGGTGTTTACTCACTTGTGTTAATGTGTCTGAGCTTCTCTGGTGTTTCTATGGATGTAAACTGTAACTGAGTTCTGCAGAAACTGCAGAGACCTTCTCTGAACTCCATCTAGGGACACCAAACATTAACAGCACCCAGCAGCCACCTACAGCACGCGTGTGTGTGTGTGCGTGTGTATGTGTATGTATGTGTATGTATGTGTGTGTGTGTGTCTGTCTGTATGTATGTGTGTGTGTGTGTGTGTGTGTGTGCGTGCATGTGTAGGTGTTTGTATGTGTGTGTGTGTGTGTGTGTGTGTATGTCTGTATGTGTGTGTGTATGTATGTGTGTGTGCATGTGCGTGTGTATGTGTGTGTGTGTGTACTGTTCTGCTCAGCCGTAACAGATTCTGCAGCTCAGTTATTCCTGGCCTCGTGATTGGCTGTGTGTGGTCATGTGGTCCATCAGGCTTCTCTGTGTCTTCCTGGTAATTCTGTTTTTAGAAAAGCATGCAGCGTCGTATCGGCGCTTCAGGAATCCAGCAGGACACAGAGGTGGACTTCTTGTTCTGACCTCGACCTTTCTTTGAAATGACGCTGGCGTGAAGAGTTTCCCAGAGGAACACGAGGACTGAAACAGATGGCTCAGTGAAGATTTAATGTGCGGGAACTTTAGAACAAACTGAAACATGAGGCAGCAAACAAGCAGCTTCATAAATAATAAACACACACTCTGCATCGTGTGTGTGTGTGTTTGTGTGTTGTGGTGAGAGCATCACTGTAACTGGAAGTCATGTGACTCTGAAGAGAAATCCCCACTTCCTCCCTCTCTGGCCTTATATGGTCACATCATGTCTGACAGAGCTCCGCCTCCTGCAGGAAAACCACCGTCGTGACTCCCGCACCTCCTCCTCTTCCTCCACAGACGCAGCAGATCGACATGTTTTTGTCACCTGACCTACAAGCACCATGTGTGTGTTATTCTGCTTCTGTGGAGCAGTTAAGAAATGATTTGTCAAAGCCATTTGTCACAAGTCATAAAGCCTCAGAATCATCAGGAAGCTTAAGCGGTAAAGTCCAGGACACCTGAGGGCTCATGTGATGGTTTCTGTGAAACTGTAAAATTCTCTGTGGACAGACTTTGTGTTTAAGACAGAAGACGAGTCTCAGGCTGTTTATGAGCAGATAAAAGCAGGGTGCGTCTTCTTCTGTTGTCAGTGTTTAGCGTGTTGAGCTAACAGCACCGTGTTTCAGACGAGAGAGGTCAAAGGTTGTCGACGGTGATGTAATCGTTCCTGGAGCTGCGAGCTCAGTGTGACCTTCAAGTCAACTTAACTTTATTTAACCTCTGTCTTTAAACCTTTGATTGAGATCATTAAAATCTCCAAGAGAACCCTTTAATGTGGAGGGGAAAAGGAGGAATGTGCTGATCCAAAGAGAGGCTGGGATCAAATTTAGCACTGAGACTTTTGGCATCGATGTCGGTCAGGGTCAACGGACAGCATCTCGGTTTCATCAGAGTCCAGGACCAGGGACTTACACAACATCCAGGCTTTTACTGCCAACAAGCAGGCTCCTCATGGAGCAACTTGGGCATAAACATCTGCGTCAACAGGCCCACACAGCTGAACATCATGAGAGTGAGAAACAAGAGGTGAAACACGAAGAGAGAAAATCAGTGGGCCAAGAACGAAGCCCTGAGGTGCTCCATGTTTCACATCAGAGAAACACTGCAGGAGTCTGCTCACACTCTGCCACAGAGAAACAGGAAGTCGGTAAAGATTTTTCTGATTGCAGGTTGGATGGTTGAGCCTCACAGTGACGAGACAGGAAGAGGAATCAAAACAAGCACTCACACACACACACACACACACTCTGATGACATCTGAGCAGGAAAACCCGACCTCTGACCTCCCACACACTGTAAACAGACTACAGTGATGTGGACTGCAGTGAAAGGAGACTCCCCATACGTCACCGCCTCGCTCTCCCTCCACTCTGAGGCTACCTCGCCCACTCAGACAGAAACTACAGCTAACACACCAGACCACATCTCCACCCTTCACACTTTGACAACTGAAATTTCCTCTAGCGCCACCCTCAGGTCATTGGGACGATGTGTTTTTCTGCACAGGTTGATGTTTGTGTGGATGCGGATGACACTCTGTTGGTCTGTTAGTTCAGTTTCTGAAGCTGGTTCAAACCAGTGTCTCCAGTCCCTGATGAGCTGAGCCGAGTTTCATCTGCATACCAAACACAACATTGTGGTGCTGTTTTTATATCTTCATGATGATGGAGACCATGTGCTCTGAGCTGACTTAAATTAGCTTGTAAGACTTAATCAGCTTTCAGTAAGTAAACTTATTTCTCATTTAATTTCCCAGCAATACGTGTTTGGTGAAATAATGTCAAATTATTTGTGTTGCTTGTGTGTAAGACGAGTGAAGCTGTTAACATGTTAGTGTGTAATCAAACAAAGCTGCGCGGCGGTTGGTAACACAGAAACTGTCACCCACCCGCGCTGCACCCACAGGCCTCCACCGCCCGTCGGCAGCTCCGTCCTGCTGCTGCGAGATGACACACGCTCTGTTTCCTCTCTGTCACGGTTTGCGTTGATCACAGCAGTTTCCTGCCTGCACGCCGCAGAGCTTACAGCGACACGTCGACCCTCATAGTTCACATGTTGAATCAGTCAGGTGTGTGACGAACCTGATCGTCAACATTTTATCCCATCCTGCCACTGCACACACTATCCTGAACACACAGCAGGCTCTGTGTGTGTGTGTAGGTGAGCAAAGTCATTACTTACAGGCCGGGCAGTGAGATGCTTGTCGTCATGGTAACGGTGTGGGATGTCAGCTAACAGCATGAACGGGAGACACAGAATTTTAATTCAGTCCAGGTTTAGTCACCATTCTTATTGTCAGACCTGCAGCAGCAGCCTCAGTAGTAGTAACAGCAGCAGTAGTAGTGGTAGTAGTAGTAGTAGTAGTAGCAGGGAGAACCTCCACTGGGGATGGAAGTTACTCCCTGCTACTTCTTCTCGACATCCAGCTATTGAACTCCAGATCTCTCACCTCAGTCATGTTCACTTGCCCTGCGTTTGTACCTGCAGACGTAACTCAGGGCTGAAAAACCCATTTGCATGGTTTGCTGGTTAACAAAACAACAACAAACGTTTACTCTTTACTTTTCATTTAGCCATTTAGCCTCAGTGAAATTCTCCTGAAACCAACACAGAGTTCTCACCTGTTTGCACTCAGGTGAGAGTGGCCTCATGGCTGCCATCCAGGTATTTACACCTGACGGCCTGGGTAGCGTCAACATACTGTGATTGGCTTGTTCTGCTGCGCTGTGATTGGATAGTGTATACATGTCAGAAATACCAACTGCTGCTGTTGCAGTAACAGTAGAAGTAACATGAGTAGTACAGGACAGGAGCAGTAACAGTGGTAGTACTGTATTAGTTCTCTACTCTATGCAATACACACTGTAAACATACACACACACACACACCTCCCACACCGGAGTGCGAGTGTCACTGCTGATGTCATCAAGGCCACTCCAGAGACCCTGATGATGTCATCAGCATCAGGGCAAAACATTGTTTTCACAAGTCTGTTTGCCAGAGCAAAACAACCTGCTAACTGACTGCCTGTCTGTCTGTCTGCCTACCTGCCTCTCTGTCTGCTTGTCTGTCAGTTTACCTGCCTACCTGTCTGTCTGCTTGTCTGTCTGTCTGCCTGTCTGCCTGCTGACTGACAGCTGTCGCGTGCTGTCCTCAGGGGTCGCGGTGCAGGAAGCTGTCGTTGACCTCTGACCTGAGGCGTCTGATTGGTGAGGTGAGATGTTCTCACAGTCTGAGGCGTCACTCCTTCACACCTGCTGCGTTTCGGTCTCTGACAACAGATCTGAGATCAGAGCTGTCAGCTGCAGACGGACTCCAGTCCCCAGCCAGCAGCTCAGTCCTGCGTGTGTTTTAACAATCAGCCGGTTGACATCCTGCTGTTCCATTAATGCAGGAGTCACAGTCAGCTGATCAGAGGTCAGATGTAACAGTACAACGCTGTACTGCAGGAGAGACATGAAAAGTCCTCCAGCTGTGCTCCTCACAGTTAGTGATTAGCAGTACTTGTACTGTAGTTTTATTAACGAGCTCTTTATCAGGCAGGCAGACAAACTTCTGTGTTTGACTTGGATTAACTTACATTTGCACATCAAAACCAAATGTGGCCTACAGTTGATCTACAGTTTAAAAAAGGAGGTGGTTTGACGGAGGTTTCAGTTCTGGGACCCGGGATTCTGATTTACTGACTCCAGTACAAACTGGGTCATTTCAGCGTCTTTTTATATCTGTGTGTCTGTAAGAAGTGTGGACTTCAGGGAAACGCTGGCTGAAAACTGCACAGTGACGTCTGTGGTTCAGCCGGCCGCCCTTCTTCTTCATGTCCATGTGGTGGTAAGCTGCTGGGGCAGAGGTGCATTGTGGGAGGTCTGAGTTTCCCAGAAGACTCGGCAGCAGGGAGACGGAACAGAAAACAACCTGTGAACTCTGGGACAGTGAACTAAACACCGACCATATTCATCTGCAGTACTGAAAAATACTTTTGTACATTTACTCCAGTACTGTAGTTATATATAATTTTGTGCTTCTGTTTTGCTGCATTTTGAATTCATTTATTTTATTGGCAGTATATAGCTTATATGTAGGACTAAATACATGTATGACTTTTGATTTGATATCAGATACTTTAAGACTCCGACTTGGACCAATAAAATAAATTCTGTTCTTGTGAGCTGCCACAACAAGTGAATTTTCCCGCTGTGGATCAACAAATTTCATCTTATCTTAAGTACTGTTACTGTACTCATTTATTCATTTATTTATTTTCTATACTGCTCATCCGTCAGGGTCGCAGGGAGCCGAGAGGCGAGGTTCACCTGGACTGGCTGCCAGCCAATCGCAGGGCCAACCACACACACCTCGAGGCAAAGTAGAGCAGCCAATTAACCTCTTGTGCATGTCTTTGGGATTGTGGGAGGAAGAACCCGGAGAAAACCCACGCAGGCTCAGGGAGAACATGCAAACTCCACACAGAAGGGCTGGTTCTCAAAGATTAATACTTTCATCAAAATGTAAAATTTGAGTATTAAAGTATTGAACTAATTAGAGTCAAAATGTGTGTGTGTTTGCATGTGCATGTGTGCACGTGTGTGTGTGAGTTGCAGAGGTGTGAATCTAACTGGTGCATGAACTCTCCTGGTTGGAGGAGCAGTGCATCATGGGAAGTTGTCCAGTTAATGTGAGTTTCAGATGCTGCAGCTGTTGGTTTGAATCTGTCTGAGTTTAGCTCCTGTTTAAGCCTTAAAAGCGCCTCCTACAGGCTGAAATGTTCACGACACTTAAGTGTGAACTTGTTGGACAGGATGAACTTTGACATTTTCAAAGAAAAAGCTTAACATTTAGAAAAATCCTCTTCTTCTCTGAGTCAGATGTTCAGGTTGATATGAGCCAGCAGCTGGTTAGCTTAGCTTAGCATAAAGACTGGAAATAGTTTGCTTAAAGCTAACAAAATCAACCCAGCAACGAACAAAAAAGGGCCACCAGGACGCTGGGCGTGAGAAGATCTTCAGGCCATGTGTTGATTCAAACAGCTCAGGTGTGAAGGGAGAGGTTTGGAGCAGGTCACTGTGTGTGTGTGTGTGTGTGTGTGTGATTAAAGGAGGTGATGAATGAAAACGAGGGCGTGTGACCTCCGACCCCCTGCTGAAGAGGAGCAGGCCGGGCATGAAGTTCTCACACTGTCCTCCTGCAGCTTCACGCCTCCAAAACACACACACGATGGATCTGTTCAGTGAAGATCACACGTCACGAAAGTAAAACCTCAAAATATAAACATTAAGCTGAAGACGTTTGACTAATAGCTTGTTTAATAGCTTAGCATAACCCCACGTTTCTGAAGCTCTGCTAGCTCGTGATGCTACAGAACAGAAATAACTGAGCACATGAAGAAGAAAGCTGTGAACATTTACAGCCTGGGGGCTTCGACCCTGACAGCTGGATTCTTCATCCACACACGCGTAGTGAACTCTGCTGCAGCAGTCGGACTTGAAGCAGGGGCGTCGGTAGCAGCAGCCCCCCAGAGTCTCCCAGTACAACCAGTAAGCAGCAGGTGGGTGAGAGCAGCGACTGAAGAAACGCACATAAAAAAAGGTATTAAAGCTAACAGCCACAATCAGCACCTGAACTCACTGAAAGCCAAAGCCCAGACTTCACACCTCTGACTCTCTGTGTGTGTGTGTGTGTTGTTCCCACAATGTGTCTCCAACTGTGACCTCCTGCAGAGCCATGACCTCCTCCCACCACCACCATCATCATCATCATCATCATTAGCCAGCCTCCTCCACACACACACATACACACACACACACACACACTCTTTTCTTTAATGTGTTCCTCTAATTCATCATCACTCCTGTGGACGTGGATGTCAGCGTTTCACTTTATGCAGACTGTTTAAACTCTTTTGCCAGTAGTTCCTCTGAGGAAGCAGCAGGTCCTAATCTCACCAGACTCCCACCCAGAAGAAGATAAAACTTGTTTTAAGAACTCTTAATCAGTAACTTTCTGAATTCATATTTTTGGGGCGCTGCTGATGATGGAAGTTGTGAAAGAGTGAGCCATCGTGTTTGGTTCCCATCTCTGTAGAGATCTCTGCACATGCTCAGTGCATGGAGGCTGCGGTTAGTGTTGGACGTCTCTTACTTTCAGACTGAACCCAGACTGATGGATGTCCTGGACTCCGACAGCCATCGCAGCATCGCACCGGACAAGGTGTCGTGTTGACATCACAGCCAATCAGAGCTGAGCTGATAAACACCTGCTGGCTACGCCCTTTCACACCGAACGCAAGAGCCGGATTTATGTCCCCGACAGTCACACTGTGGGCCCTCCTCACTTAGGGTGTAGACCTGGTTCAGTTTCAGGGTTCAGGAGGCTGACGAGACCCAGAATCATCATTCACACAACTTTATCAACAGCCCAGAACCACAGTTGAGATCTGCATGTGTGTGTGTGTGTGTGTGTGTGAGTGTGTGTGTTGAATCCAGTCCAGGATTGTCTGGCTCTGTTTGGACTGGACTGTCAGACGATTGATCCAAACCGAATCTGTTGATGCTGTTGTTGTTCTGATGAATTTTGGAGGAAAAACTCCCACGAAGACGTTGAAATTCCTCTCAGAGGTCTGCTGGCTGAAATCATTTCCTAACCGTCAGAAAGCCTCCTGCTCCTCCTCCTCCCTGTGGACTCCTCCTGGCCGTTTGTTTGATTCCCGCTAACAGAGCAGGAAAACTTCCTCCTCGGCTGGAATCCTGCGTCAGGGTGGAGGAATAAAAAGGCGGAGGTCATCATGGAACGAGAGCTGGAGGAGAGGAATGATAAGGAGGTCAGAAACGAGAGGTGGAGCAGAAAGGAGAGAGGGAGGACTGATAAATATGAGCACTGAGAGCAAAACAAAAGATAACAAGACAAGCTTCACTGATACGTTTCAAACGAGGAAAGACTGCAGTGACTCAGTGTGGCACCACACAAAGTTTCCAGAGACTGAACTTCTGTGGACATATGCTCACTTTATGCTGGAGCTAATTTAATTTAATCTAATTTAATCTATTGGTGTGGCTACAGAACCCATCATAAATATGCTGATGGCAGAACATCTTCCCCTGGACTTCACTGCGTCATCAAACCGCTGGCTGTTATTCTGTTTTTGCTGAGAGGCTCCTGAGGCAGCTGGAGCACCAACGTGTTATCAGACGTTTAATGTTATACAATAAGAGTGAGACTTGTCCTCAGCTGACTCCTGTGTGCTCATCAGGCTCAAACACCACCAGCTTTAATGGTTTGATTGGAAGGTTGGCCCTTGACTAAATCACAGCTCCCACTTCCTGTTTGTCAAGTTTCACTGTTACATCACTTTTGTTTCTTCGGTTCCTGATTCACTGACATTGTAGATTTTCAAGAAATGGCACTGAAGACGCAGACAAGCGTCTCCTGCTGTCAACAGCTTATTTCCCTGCAACCGCGGCTTCCAGTTGTTGCTTCCCGAAGGTGCTGAAGTTATTTTGGGCGCCGCTGAAGCGACATTCCTGACTGGTGACGCGTCCGCTGGCTGCAGCTCCGCTCAGGTGACGGACGGGCGGCTGCTGAGCGCCGAGCCAAACCAGAAGAATCTGCAGGAAACCACAGAGACGCATTCCTCCGGTCTGCTGTCCTGACCTGAACACAGCGTCCCAGCACAGATCAGTCTGTCCATCAGAGCTGGACCAGCAGGGCTGAGTCTGTCCAACAGGAGCTGGAAGCGTCAAACCACCACTGGAAGATCACAACCGAGACATCCAGACACCACATGTTTTTCTTGTTCTGTTCTGCTCGTACAGAAAATCTTTTGATCGATTCAGCTTTGATTTCAAACAGAAGTTAAACCCTGAGGTGAACACACATATGACCTTAACAGACACCTGCCAGCCAATCAAAAGACAGACTCTTCTGACTCTGAGACGCTCAGTCCAAGCAGCTCAACATCAGCCATCCAGACATCAAGTCATCATGTCTGAGGCTGCCCGACGGCCGGCGCAACGCTCGCTGCTTCCTGGGAATGATAAACACCTCAGACCTCCCCAGCACGTCCTTCATGTCTCCGAGACCTTTCCTCCCACCACAGAGTTCAGACAGTGCTGAGCATGTCCTCCATGAGACAGTCGCTGCTTTGACACATGTGCTGATACCTGACATCGTGTTGTGCTTCTAAAAGCAGCTGTGAACTCCACAGTTCGTGGTCATTAGCTGTGAAAGTGTGTGTGTGTGTGTGTGTGTGTGTGTGTGTGTGTTTGGCTGCAGCTCTCAGCTCTATTTTTAGCACTAAGTGCCTTTTCTTTAGAAAAGAACAGAATTTCCTTCAGCTGGTCAGCAGCTCCTCCAACAGCAACACCCACTGAGACCGAAATATGGAAGCAAAGAAAGGCCAGCGCTAAGAATTTAATGAGCAAGTGAATAATGACTACATGTTTTCAGCTTTGTTCTGCACATTTCAAGTTAAATTCACTATGTAGACAAAAGTATTGGGACCCACCTCTTCATCGGGCTGCCTTTCATGCTCTGGGCTCGGCCCCTGACTTCCAGTGGAGGGAAATCTTAATACTTCAGCATACCAAGACATTCTGGACAATTCTATACGTCCAACTTTGAGATTGTGAGCCAGGTCTTTTGGTCCAACATCAGTGTGTGACCTCACAAATGCTCTACTGCATGAATGGGCACAAATTCCCACAGAAACACTCCAACATGTTGTGGAAAGCCTTCACAGAAGAGTGGAAGCTGTTAGAGCTGCAAAGCTGTCTGTGTGCATCAAAATATGCTTAATGTGCATAAAGTCCTGCAAAAGCATCAAATATGGCAGCTTGTTCTGCACTCACACTCGCACGCCACCAGGACACCATCCTTTCTTTGCCTTAAATGTGGTACTGTAGTGTTCCATGGTCGGACTTTCCTGACGAAGCTGAGCAAACGGCTGCAGTCAGTGGTGTTCGGTCACTGACTCTCCTGCGGTCGGCTGTTTGTCCGACCAGCCTGCTCCTTGTGCTCGAGATCCGCCTCGATGCTCGAGTGGCCGCGGTGTGAACGTGCTCTGAAACAGTGCGGTCTGAAGTAGGCCTGCGCGACCCCACTGATGGTGATGTTCATCTTCAGCAACATTACAGCACTGCAGGTTTTTGGTGTGGGGCGAACTGTCCCTTTAAGTCACAGCTTTGGACCACATGTGACCTTTACTAACTACCAACTTACTTACAAAAGAGGGTTTCCCCCATCATGCATCTTCATCTTCATCATCATCATGTGTTATCTAATGCCGATGACTCAGTCTGCTGTCACCCTGTAAAGGTCACAGTCAGCGTGTGTGTGTGTGCGCGTGTGTGTGTGTGTGTGCGTGCGTGTGTGTGTGTGTGTTCATTAGTCATACAATCTATACCACACGCACACACACACACGCGCTGCAGCATGAATTCACACACTCAGAGGAGGAGTAGGAGTGTGTGGTAGTCAGAGAGGAGGAGGAGGAGGAGGAAGATCTGCTCAGGACACGATCGACATGTTGTTCCAATGTTCACTAGATATTTACCACCTGAAGGATACGAACCTGCTCAGGCCTTTCTGCTCAACTCTGTTTTAGTGTAAGTGTAAGTAAAGTAAGTGTGTAAAGCTAATGTACTTTCACTTCACAGCGCAGCCTTTTCACTCGTGACAAAGTATTTCTACATTGTGGTATTACTGCTGTGAGGGAAGTACAACACCCGAGTGCACGTCGGTGACGACACCCACACAGAGATGATATCCATCTGAAACATGTGGCTGAGGAGAAGACAGAGCACAAGAGGATTTAACCAAATGTTGGACTGTTCCTTTAACTTCAGGCTTTCACACTCAGTTCTGGATTTGAAGACCCGGTTTTGGTTTGACCGTTAAAGACGATGCAATGCTATAAACGCGACTGGTGGTGCCACATGACCTTCGTTTTCCCACAGAGCTGCAGGCTCCGCCCACCGGACGAGCCTGCCGGGCGGGGCTTCCCCTCTGAAGTTTCTCTTCTGTCTCCGCCGCTGAGGCTTTCTGGTTTTCTGGTTTTAACCGCAGCTTCCAATGAACGGAGACTCGAGTGCTTGGCTTTCATGTCACACTGAGCTGTTCTGCTGCTGTCGTCATGCGAAATCACTTTTTCCCAGGCTCATTTATGATAAGTTAAGCTGCTGCTGAGTTCATTTTAGTGCAGAGGAAAGTTGCAGAGTCAGGCTGTTTTCTGTCTGACTGCAGCAGGTGGAACTTTATGGGGGAAAAGATTAGAAAGACAAAAGAAGTTACATATGAAATAAAAAGTGCAGACAAATGACACATTTACACTCTGCACACACCACTTCACCTCTCCAGCAGACTCATAACGTCCGCTGTTATGCAGATGACACAATCTTGTTTGCATGTGGCTCTTCTTCAACTCAGACTTTTATCAAAATTACGATTTGCCTTTGAGGTTTTTCACCAGCGTGATCTCAGTGGGTGGTGATGAACAGCACTCACATTTCAAGACATTTCACATGTTATGTCATGCATTTCATTTGAAGCCAGCGGCAGTTTGTGAGTTTTACACGTGGAGGAAGGTAGACGTTCGTTTTGCTGTCTATGGTTGCAGTTTGGTTGGTTTTGGGAAAAGCTGATGATATGAGTTAAAATAAGCAAAATGACCACAGAAGTGGTGTGTAATTTGTGTGCTTTTTGGTTGTTCAGCATGTGGAGGAACTCAGAACCTGAAGATAAAAGTGGATTCGTTAAATCAGTTTGTGTCTGAACATGATGTCTGTTCCTCACTGTGGATTTACTCTGCGTTGTCACGCTGCTGACCACCTGAGAGTCGACTCCTGGATGAGTCCAGTCAGCTGTTTGAGTCCCTGCAGCAGCAGCTGGGGAAAAGCTGACGGCTCTCTGTGACACCGACTGACCTCAGATCAGTGAGAACAGGGTGGAGCAGTAAAACAAGTAAGCTGCTGCAGGGAAACAATCTGCCTTCTCTTTGTGTGACTCCCATGAGCTTCACTTTCTCTTTCACCTATACCCTGCTCCACCCTCCCTCACCCAGGAATGTGTTGATGATACCAGGCAACCGCCCAGCTCGGCTCAACCCGAACCACAGCTGCTGCTGGTGATGATGATGAAGCTCTGATTTCCCCTGTGCTGAGGAGGAAGTGAGGCAGCAGCAGTGCTGACTCTGATCAGATGTTATTAAACACCAAGTGAATCATTTCTCTCACAAAGCATGAGATCAGTTTCTGATGTTTCGATATGTGCTGTGTACACCTGATGGTGGCACTCGAGGGCACATCAGCAGGATCATCGGGATCTGAACCCCTGCAGGAGCGACAAGCAGCGCGTTTGATGTGAATCTGACAGGAGCAAAGTGCAGGCTGACATCTCGTCTCCTGCTAACAGGGCAGAACAGCAGATGGTAAAATAACGATCGACTAAAACTGCACATTAACTGCAGATTGTGCAGAACAGCAGCAGCCGAACGTGCTGACACGACGAAATGAGTGAAAACCAGAAGAGATGACAAAATGCAGAAAAAATCACATGTGGAAGCAGAACATGCGATAAAAGTTCATCATAACAGGCTGATTCCAGTAAGGAGGAGAGAGAGAGAGCAGGTCAACAACATGACTCAGCAAACAGCGTTGGCCTGCTGCCACAAACACACTGCCAGGTCACATCACACTGTGGAAAACAAAGCAGCTCTTCTCTCTGTCTGTCAACATGTACGACAAGAAAAATGAGTGAAAAACTACAGAAACCCACAAACATCATCTTCACATGCTGAAAGAGAAAACAGTTTGTGTTTTTTGTTGGCAGTTTGAGTGGCAGCATTGGTTGAGTTTTTCGATGGTGTGAAACAAAAGCGCAGATAATGAGGGATCTAAACTTTTGTAATGTTTTTGTGTCATTTTGGTCGAAGAGATGGTTCAAGCTGAGTCATGAGAGGTGAAAGTGAAGTCAGCAGAAATACTGACAGAGTCTAAGATTTACAGACAGTGAGGTGGTCAGTGAAGCAGACATGTGAGTCAGGAGAGATTGTTCTGTCTGTCTGTCTGTCTGTCTGTCTGTCTGTGACTCATGTTGATGTCTGGTTGTCTTCATAACAACCTGCAGCTCATAAACCAGCTGATCTGTGATGTCACAGCTCCCCCTGGTGGTCAGCAGCAGCGGCTCACAGTTAATGATCAGTAAATCTGACTGGTCTCACTTTCTTTGATTTGTTTTCTCTCCTACACACAACTTCAAACTCAACTGCTGAAATCAGTGGAAAAACTTTAAATGTCAATCAATCAATCAGTTAAAAAGGAAAAACAGCTGCTCCTCATGGCTGACACACTCAGTTCTGGATTTGAAGACCTGGTTTTGGTTTGACCGTTAAGACGATGCACCTTAACCCCAACCCTGATCCTGGTTATTGATCTCCGTGTTGATCAGACTTCTGATGATCTGCCTGCAGGTGAGTTACATCTCAGCCTCTGTGTTGTGTAACCTGCAAAGACTGATCTAAAACCTGGATCTGGTCAAGCGCAGATCCACGGCACCGTATCCTGTTTCTATCAGAGGACTCCAGACCCACCTGGGCTGCAGGTGTCTGTGACTGGTCTCCCGTTAACCCTTCTCGACTGCTTCTGTCTGGACTTCCTGCATCTGCTTGTCACCTTAGTGTGAGCTTCACCTGCGAGCCTCGAGCTGTGGCAGCACACAGAAACTACGGGATGAGGTTTTACTTGAGAACTGGACAGTATTTTACAGAATACACCCACAAGCATCGCTGTCCATGTGCCATGACTCCCCTCATTTGCTTCCTCACCTGAAGGTCTCACCTGCCCCACCTTCATCCCTCTTCCTGTTGATCTCAAACCTTTTCAGAAACCATCGGATAAAACAGGGAGTTCAAGGCCTGCACAAATGCTGAGTCACGATCCTGTAGGAACGCTTACTGCACACACACACACACACACACACACACACACATTTACTTCCCGGAAACAGTGAGCAGCGGGGAAGGAGGAGGTGATGCTCGTCCCCTCCTGACTCTTCCCGGCAGTCAGACCCCTCACGAGATGCAGTGCACCACCACAACGGAGTGAGCTGATTGGCTGATGCTGAGATAGTCTCAGGCCAATCAAGGAGCAGCTCTGAGGTGTGTCGACCAATCAGACGCAGGGCAGAGATGAGATGAGACGAGGAGGATGGAGATGTACTGTAAAGAGAGAGAGAGAGAGAGTGAGTGAGAGAGAGAGTGAGAGAGAGAGAGAGAGTTCCCGTCAGTGTCAGAGAGGAGGACAGAGTGTGTGTGTGTGTGTGTGTGTGTGTGTGTGTATGTGTTTGTGTAATGATAAGAGTTTGTGTTTGATCTGCTGACCTGGTGATGAGTCCATGTTGACAACACACACACACACACACACACACACACACACACTAAACTCAAACAAACAGAGAAAAACACAGAGTTACAGCAGATTCAGTCCTGATGTACAAAGTTGGGACAGTTTGGATTTAAAATGTCAAACACCCTGAGAGAAAACTTCAGTGTGTCATCGACGACGTTCTGAACTTTGGGTTTTTCCTGCTGAAGTGTCATCGCTGTCAGTAACCAGAGACACAACATCCAAATTTGGGTGGAGGTTCTTCCTGTCTGCAGCTGACGTGGTGCGCCTGTAAGACATGTGTTTGTTTTTGTCCAAATGTCCGACTGGCAGAGGAACAGGCAGAGGCGGAGTACTTCAGAGTACTACTCCGAAGAAATACTCTCTGAAAGTAAAAGTCTGCTTTAAACGTTTACGAAGTAGAAGTGTACGAGTACATCAGTGGACATTAGCCAAAGCCGACCCCGCCCTGCTTCGTCTGTGTAACGTCCCACGTGTGAACCAAGCAGGACTGAAATCATCGTCTCACTTCAAAGTGTCAGGTTGTTGAGCATAAAGTTTCTGTCGCTTCTGAATTCTTCTGGAAGGAAAAATGTAGCTTTTTGTCCTTCTCCAAGCTGTGTTTCCTGGTGCTCTGTCCCTTCATTGTTCAGGTTCCCATCATGCTTGGGTTCACAGTAATCTGGAGAAGTAATGCGGTTATTTTCAGGCTTCAGATGTGAGGCACACTCTGTTTGATCTGCAGGATTTCTCAGCAGTCCAGTCTTTTCCCGAGCTGATGCCAGGAAGGCTGCTGGGAGTCTGAGTGTGATGGGAACAGCAGAGCAGATTCCTGCTGCAGACCCTCAGTGTTCACATCTGCCAGCCTGATTCCATCGTGGACATCACGAGAACACCTGAAACTCCGCCTCCAGCAGCAGTTTGTCCCAGGAGGCCATAGAGACGAAGCTGCTGTTTGTGTCCGCTCTGTTTGCTTCGCTTGTACTCGGCCGTGTTTGGTTTTCCTGCAGCTGAACGACAAAGATAAACAACAAACACGCTTCATATCAGGATGCAACTCGCACAACGCGATGTTGCCAAGTAGGACACGTTCCCGAATCTTCCCACATTATGTTCCTGGATCGGGATTCCAACCAGCCAATCGCAACCCTCTGACATCATCAGTGTGCTGCTCCTGTGCTTGTTTTAAAGTTTCCTTGTGCTTCGAGCTAAGTTCTTCAAACTGAAGTTAGTACAGCTGAACTAAATCTCTTGCTGCATGTTTTTAGGTCATTATTATTTAATATATACAGTCCAGCATACACCTGGATGCTGCTGGATCAACATGGCGATGGTGGTCCTGATTGGCTGATTGCACTGTAGGTCTGAGTACACGTCCTGCTTGTTAAAGTCACATCCTGTCTGTGGCTTCAGCCTTTCTAAGTGACACTGATTGGTTTTTGCCCACCTGAGGCCAGCAGAACAAGCTAAAACACCACCTGACATTCACATGTTAGCAGCTGTAGCTAACATGTTAGCAGCACCAATGTGACACTCAGAGCCAAACTGCTTTAGCTAAACTGAACCGTTGTGATCCACAGTCTTTGAGCTGATGAACAAACTGTTTGATGAGCTCCTGAAGTGAACGTCATTTAACACTGAGAGGAGCAGAAAGATGCTGAAGCTACGAGTCAAAGTCTTCGCTCTCCTTTAGCTCCAGTTTGGTCTCCTCCAACACACAAGGAAAAACTTCTGTCTCACTTCCTCCACCAGCTAACCGCTAACTGCCAGCTAGCATGGACCCACAGACAATTTCAGGTTTCTAAAAGCATCCAACGTCCGAAACAGACAGACAGTTTTAATGGAGCAACACTTACAAAACCCAAACTGTGGAAAGTCAGAGAAAGCAAAGCAGTTTTTGGATTTTACAGACGTTTCCACGGCGATGGAGAAAATATTTCCAGGGTTGGTGTGTGTTTAGCATCGCTGGAGGTGGAGGATGAGTCAGTGTGAGCACCGTAAACCGTCTGAGAACCAGACTTTCCTATGATAAAACTACAAGTAGGGAAACCTCGCTGCGAGGGGCCTAGGGGCCCAGAGGCCAAGGAACCGAGGGGCCGAGGGGCTCGGAGGCCAAGGAGCCGAGGAGCCGAGGGGCCCGGAGGCCTGGGGGGGGTCAATGGAACAACAGAGAGTTTAATGACTAAACCATCACGATGGCTTGAGGGTCTTTCTGTGGCAAACGTCCCTTAAAATGAGCTTCTTTAGTATAAACTCAAGACCAAGACTAATATTAACAACTTTTATTTACATATTTTTATTCTATACAGCATATTATACATATACCTTACAGCATATATTCATAAATCAACATTTATAAACACGCTCAAACGGACTTGTGGAAATACAGAGTTTTGAAACTTAAAATCTGACCTGCTGTGTTTACAGACATGCTGGTTTGGTTCATCTTTGGGTCACTGAAACACACCTTAAAGGGTTATTACACTTTAATTAAGCCAATGAGAGATTAAAGACTGGGAAATTAAATCTGAGCAGCAGACACCCCGACGTTTAGTCCAGAACACTTCCCATAATGCATCCAGGTGGCGTCTTTCATCAGAGCATCCCTGCCTTGGGAGTAAACAGAAAACAGTTTTCAAAAATCTCCCACAATCCTCAGCAACTGTTGCCTGTTGACATTCAGCCTGCAGTCCACGAGATGGCGGCAGAGTCCTCTTTCTTTTCCACACACGTGAAACAAGGCGAACTGACGAAACATCACGACACACAAAGACTGAAGATCCTGAAAGCAACACCTCATGTCTTCTGATTTTTCTACAAGGACCATCTCATCCTAAAAATCAAATCAGATTAAAGTTCAGAGGGCAGCAGAATAAGACTTAATGCTTGTATTGATGTGTGATCAGTCTGATCGGGTTAGCACTGACAGACACGTCAAAGCCTGCTCAGCACGCCCTGCTGTGCTGTGAAACTCTGAGCAGTGATGTGACACCACGACCAGCAGGTGGCAGCAGCTCTCTTCTCTCAGATATCATCAGCTTTTTATATTTCTGGAGGTTGAGGTGACACCATCGCCTCCACAGATGGATGCAGCGTTACCTGGTTTATTGAAACAGCTGCTTCTGTAACTGGTTTAACCTTTGATTCAGCAGACGAGACTTTGGAGGAAAGAAACCAGACTTCAGACTTCCTGATCGACTCCTGTTACTGTCGCTGTGTACGAATGGCCTGCAGGGTTTCTGTTTCAGCTGTAAATGCTGGTATGTTTATCGTGTACATGCGTATGATTTGTGCACACTTTTTGTGCACACAGCAGGAAAATGTGTCCAAATGTATTGAGTGCTGCCTGAGAAGAAGCGCTGCCTGACAGACTGTGCTCAGGGCAAAACACCCACAACACTGAGAGGTTTGATGAACGTTTGGGAATCCCATTTCCAGAAGCGTTTCAGGATTCAGACAAACTGTTAAAGTGAGTTTGCTGGTTTTACTCTGAGTTCGCCATCAGTGTGACGTGTCAGCACATCCAACAGTTTTAACTGGCTGCGTATTAAAGAATCAAAGATGTTCTCTGTACAACAGCGCTGTTTTTATTCACTTTCTTCACATGAGAAAAGCTTCCGTTTACCGTCAGAACAGACGTGAAGCTGCACTCAACCTGTCAGCTCATCCAGCAGAAGAAACAATGAAAACACAAGCTGCAGCCGTGTGTGTGTGTGTGTGTGTGTGTGTGTGTGTCAGATCACACGTGTAGGGCTTCTCATTCTCATGATTCTTCAGCCTGAAAAGCCTCAAATTTGACACAAGAAACCCCAAATACATCACATAAAAACAAATAATTAAACATTCATCTGAATTACAAACCTGGTGTGACAGAGTGAGGAGGAGCCTTTAAAAATTAATTTCAAAATGTTATTTCCCCCAAAAGGTTTCCAGGTTTAGTGCAAATTTTAGTCCAAACTGTTGTTGGAGCTGACGGCGTCGACTGCTCAGTTGGCAGCAAGCAGCTCGACACAAACAGACAAGCAGGTAAACAGACAAACAGGTAAACAGGTAAGCAGAAGGAGCACCTGTCAAAGGAAACTCAGTCGCTCATAAACTCATTTCTTTGTGCTGCAGCCAAACCAAACCAAAGCTGACTCGTGCTGCCTCCTCTGAGGTTGTCCTCCCTGCTGGGTGAGTGACAGCTCACCTGTGCAGGAGAGCTGCGGCGTCGCTGCAGGTCACGCTTTACAGACCGAAGCTTTTCATTTGCCCTCTGCAGCCCCAGCACAGCCTGCATACAAAGTGCGGCCATTTTTAATATCGCTAAAGCCGGAGAGACGCGACGGGGGGACGGGGGGACGGGGGGGACGTCTCAGACACGAACCAAAAAGCTTTTTACAGTGAAAAGAAACACGGTGCACAAAACGTGACCAGCAGGATGAATGTGTGCTTCTTCCGTCTCCAGTTCGTTGTGTTTGTGCTTCGTAAGGTGTTAAGCCCACTTATGTTCAGAAAAGAATCCAAACGTAAAGTAAACGCGGTAGGAAAGGCATCTCAGATGTGCAGGAACTGACGTCAGCAGGTGTCTTTCCTGCAGGGTGAAGGAGCAGTCCAACGTCCAACGTCCTGCTGCAGTCCGAGGAGAAGAGGGACGTCAGGCGCTCGCCAGCAGTGTCACTACATCACACAGCACACAGCACAGACCACAGCTACAGACAGCAGCGGTAACCACCTCCATCCGTCCAGTCGGGTTCAGCTGGCAGGAGGAACGTTTGGTTCAGAGCGGACCATCACTAAGTGGTCTTCAGGAATCAAACTGAAACTCAGCCTGCAGTTGTTTTGCATTTCTCTCTTTAAACACTGAGGCCTGAAGGACAAAAGAATCTCCACACATTTTTTACTGCACAAAACACACACACAAACCCTGCTGAGTACAGGACTGCTGTGTCAGCGTCGCTGCAGCTCCACCGGGTGGCGACGAGCTTGTCAGCTAACAGGATCCCACATGGAAGTCAGACGAGCCGCCGTGAGCTCGGCTGGCCTTCGTTCCAGTGAGCCAAGCTAGTTCGAACTCGTCCATCCCTGAAACACCTGGCTGCACCTGTTCCGCACCTGTTCTCCATCAGCAGCTACTCGTTCCCGCTAACGGACGTGAACACAGAGTGAGAGGCCGGCTTGTTTCCTGGTGCTTTAACGTGAGAGCGTCTGCTGTCAGCTGCTGCGAACACCACGATGAGTGCGTTGACGTGGAGGCTGAACACGTCCAGCCTGTACGTAGGCGGGAAGCAGAAAACATCCTGGTGCTGAGGACCACAGCCGCCAGCAGGAGGACGTCAGTCGTCTCATCAGATTAAGGAAAAGTTCACTTCAGCCGGTTAATGGCTGTCGGCTTTGCTTTCTTTGGGTTTCCGTCTGAGCCGCAGAGCAGCTCTGATCTTCATCAGGTTTATAAAATCACTGGTCAGCAGCTGAAAACACAAAGCGGCTTTTCTTCATCTTCTGTCTGAACTCTGAAGCAGGCAGGACTCAAAGTTCTGTTTGGCCTCATCCCGTCTGCGTCGGGCTCGGGTTCGGGTTCAGGTCTTCTTTTCTAATTCATAAAGCGTTTTTCTGTCTGACTCCTCCAATCGTCTGGCGTCTCGTATGTCATCAGGTGTTGCCAATGACAACCTTCTAATATCTTACACAGAAAACTTAGACGTTCCCTCCATGCTGGCTCAAGGAGCACATACAAATCAGTGAAGTTTTCCTTCATTATAACGTTTGTGTGATGGTTAGTGGTGGCAAGTGTGTGTGTGTGTGTGTGTGTGTGTGTGTGTGTGTGTGTGTGTGTGTGTGTGTGTGTGTGTGTATTTCGTATTTCGTGGCCACAAACAAAGAACAAACTCGGTCCAGTTCAGGGCCAGGAGGAGCCTGAGGCCCTGTTCTAAATAAAGTTTCCATTATGAGTCGGTCTCATTGTTTTGTTCCTCTGGGCTTCAGTGTTCACACAGACGGAGGAGGAGGAGGAGGAGGAGGAGGAGAGCACCGGTCCTCTGTGATGCAGAGCTGGGGGGAAGGTGGGGGGGGGGGGGGGTCTCCTGCCTCCTCGGCTGTTTCCAGGTCTCTGCAGAAAGTCCGCCGCTCGCTCTACATGATGCTGCACTTCCCCTTCAGCTTGTCGGCTCGTTTCTGTTTTCCTGAGCGCTTGCCGTCGATGCTCAGGCTCATGTCCCTCTTCTTCTCCAGGGCCAGCAGCTCCTGGAACAGTTCCTTCACGTTGGAGTTGGTCTTGGCTGACGTCTCCATGAAGGCGCACTTCCAGGCGGCGGCCTGGGCCTCGCCCTCCTTCGTCTCCACCTCGCGCTGGGCCAACTCGTCACTTTTGTTGCCCACGAGCATGATGGGAATGGACTCCACGGTGCCTTTGATGGCCAGGACCTGGAGAGACATGAGATCGTGTACATTCATGATGAAGCTTTACAGCATTCAAACTGTAATTTATAATAAATAACAATAATAACAGTTTGTTTGACTGAGGCTGCTGTCGTCACGCGGGAACCAAAGTGTGTGACCTGTTGGTAAATGGGTTTGAGCTCCTCCAGCGACTGGCGGCTGGTGATGGAGTAGACCAGAATGAAGGCGTGGCCCTTGGAGATGGAAAGACGCTGCATGGCGGGAAACTGGTGACTTCCTGTTGTGTCTGTGATCTGCAGCGTGCAGACGCTCTTATCGCAGCTGATCACCTGCAGAGACAGCGCAGGTGCTGATCAATAATCCAACAGGTCTGCTGGACTCCACACGGCACAGCGCAGCGCTCGGCGATGTCCTACCTGTCTGTACGTGTCCTCCACGGTCGGGATGTACGTGTCTCTAAAGGTGCCTTTGACAAAGCGAAGGACCAGCGAGCTCTTCCCCACCCCACCGGCTCCGAACACCACCACCCGGTAGTCGTTACTCTGCTCGGGCATTCTGGGAGCTGGAGTCCACCTGCTGATCTGGACAGCTGACCTGTAAGCTGAGGAGGAGATGAATCAAAGAGCAGAACTTCCTGGATGGACATCACCAGCTGGGGCGCATTAAGCAAATAAAACCAACAGTGAGAGCCAAGTGACTCCAGGAACTGTTCAGAAGCCGGAGAAAAGGGAATGTGGGAAGTGAGCGTGGACTGCGATCACACTGGGAGCGTTCAGATGGAGCGAACAAACCACCTGAACCTCATTAGTCTGAGGGCCATCAGCACTAACTCTGGTGCTTTCATTCTGGGAGAGTCCTTCAGCTGGACGCCCAGCCTGCTTCGAGTGCAGATCATCTGCATCACAATGACCATGTAATTACAGTGTGTGTGTGTGTGTGTGTGTGTGTGTGTGTGAAACATCTCACTTCATCCAATGTGAGTGAGCCCAGCAGCCAGAGGTTCAGCTCGGCTGCCAGTGGAGGAATCCTGCTCTTGGTTAACAGTCTAACATATGAACAGTTTATCTCGGGATAAAGTTTCAGATTTTCATACATTATAGACAATTGGGCTCGGCCCCTGACTTCCAGTGAAGGGAAATCTTACAGTTTACAGTCTAACAGTTTGTTGAAGGCCCTTTTCTATTCCAGCATGACTGTGCCCCAGTGCACAAAGCAAAGCTCCATAAAGACATGGTTGGATGAGTTTGGTGTGGAAGAACTTGACTGGCCCTGGTGTATTTAGGCTAATAAATATTTTAAAACAGTTTAGTGTAACTACTTCAGTGGTCCTGGTTCAGCGAGTGAAAATCAGTCTCCCAGTAGGCTCTACAGTTAGAGTTTATGTGTCACGAGATGGGAACCGAATTCAAAACTACTTTTCATCCTGTATTCAACTGAAAAACCTAAGTGAGCTGTGAGAGTGAGAGTGTGAGTGTGTGTGTGTGTGTGCGTGTGTGAACTGTGTGAGTGTGTGACTGTGTGAGTGTGTGTGTGTGTGAGTGTGTGAGTGTGTGTGTGCTGTGTGTAACAGTCAGTGCTGAGTGTGTTTGTGCTGCAGCTTCAGCATCTAAAACACACGAACGTCGCAGCTTCGTCCTCTGAACTCCAATCCACAGCTGAATGAATTCAAACGAGGGAGCGAAGGCCTCGGGGAGTTTCCCAGCATGCCGAGCTGTATTCCCCGCAGGATGACTAACGAGCATTGAGCTTTGCATCTCATTAACAGGGAGAGGCTCTTAAGGAGAGCAAGAAAACCCAGTGAGGGGTTTGATCATGAGGACCCAGACCTTCTCCTGATCTCAGTGGTGATCAGTAAATCTGAGAGAGATGCTAATCTGAGATGCTAACACGACCGTTTGGGGCCGCAGCTCAGTTCCATTTTTATCGCAGAATAATCGACAGATTTGATTTCCTTTCTGTTGGGCTAAAAATATCAGCACAACATCTGCAGTGGAGCCTCAAGGAAAGCTTCAACCTGCAAATGTTTGCCGCTGAGAAACGACTCATAACGACTGACATAAAATAATACTTTCATTTTTCATTTTCCGTTGATAAACTGCTTGATTAACTGACGAACAAGCCAGAGTTTCCCTGAAATCAACCTTAATGGGCTGCTGGGACGATCAGCCTCACAGCTGAGGGTCCATCAGTCCGTCTGTCAGTCCATCAGCCTGTCAGTCGGTCTGTCAGTCCATCAGTCTGTCAGTCTGTCAGTCAACTGTCTGTCAGTCAGTCTGTCAGTCCATCAGTCTGTCAGTCAACCGTCTGTCAGTCCGTCTGTCAGTCCATCAGTCAGTCAGTCTGTCTGTCAGTCCATCAGTCTGTCAGTCTGTCAGTCAACCGTCTGTCAGTCAGTCTGTCAGTCAGTCTGTCAGCCAGTCAGTCAGTCTGTCTGTCAGTCCATCAGTCAGTCCGTCTGTCGGTCAGTCTGTCGGTCCATCAGTCGGTCTGTCAGTCCATCAGTCAGTCTACTAGTCAGTCTGTTGGTCCATCAGTCTTTCACTCAGTCTGTCTGTCAGTCAGTTTGAGTTTGTCAGTCGGTCTGTCAGTCATTCAGTCACTCCTTCGGTCCATCAGTCAGTCGGTCCATCTTTATTGTTTTGTGGATGTTGTTATAATGCTGTTGTGACATCTCCTTCCTCAGACCAGTTCACACCTTGAAGGTCACGAGTCTCGAGGTGTGAACGGACAAAAGGATGTCAGACCACATCACGGCTCTGAGGCAGCACTGACAAACACGTCACATTACGGTCTGAATGTAGAAGTCATTTTGGGTGCTGCTTAGTTTTAGCACAACCATAAGATGCACAATACAAAGCACAGCATTTATTTTATTCTCTTTCAGATCTGTTCTGTTCCTGTGTTTATCTTCTGCACTGTTCATCTCTTAGATTCTTTGTCTGAGCATCACTGGAGGGAGCCTGAGAACGAACGACTGATTCGGTGATAACGAAGTGAAACTGTGCTTCCGCAGGTCTGAGATCAGCTGCTGTTCAGAACGCTGACGTCACAGCTCCTCATCTCAGCCACAAATTTAGACGAGTGAGTAATCAGCAGCTCGTTAAGCGATCCTCACAACGAGCAGCACACACACACACACACACCTGCCTCCTTATAGCATCCACTGTGCCTCTGGATGTAGCCATGGGAGCACCTGAATGTAGTGTGTGTGTGTGTGTGTGTGAGAGAGAGAGAGGGAGGGAGAGAGTTGTCTGGTTGCCGTGGTGATAATGCTCAGACAGCAGAGGAGTGCAAACATGTCATCATCAGCAGGCCCGTTGTCATGGCTACCTGCCTGCCCACATCGTGTGACATCACTTCCTGTGCGGAGGCAGGCGGCAGGGAGAACACCAGCATCAAAAATAAATCTTCTCTCATCACAAATAAAGTATTAGAAATGATTATCACTGCATCAGCACTCCTTTGGCCCACGTTGGGGAGCCTCATTCTGGATTCGGAAAATCCACTTCAGAAGGGACGGAAAAACTGATGAATCAGTGAGGTCAAAAAGATGGACGAGTCCAGGACAGAACTTCCTGTCCCTGACCAACACGACACAATAACTGACACAATCAGACATATCAATAATATTTACAATATTAACCAGCATCGTTTTTAAGGATTCTGTGCTTAAAAATGATAAAATGTCCAAGAAGGTCTGACCTTCGCATTGTCCTTTAAATATCAGTCTTCTATTTTTGGGTGACGAGTTTGACGTGTTTCTGTCAGTGGGGACAAAACGTGTTTCAGAAATGAATCAGCTTTTAAAGTCACAGATAGCTTCCTGTTGCTATTTGTTTTACGTGTTTTATCTTTTACTTGGCTGAAAACTATTTTCCACTCAGATGGATTATATTTATATAATTATATTTCTATCCTATTGCTACGGCGAAATAACAATACCAACATTTTAATATTTTACTTTAAAAATACTCTACTTCTTGTGTTGCAGGGTAACTGTACTGTACTTTTGTTTAATGGTACAAGTCCTCCTGTCTGAGTCCCCCTGTCTCAGTCCTCCTGTGTGAGTCCTCAGTCCCCCTGTCTCAGTCCTCAGTCCTCCTGTCTGAGCCCTCCTGTCTCAGTCCTCAGTCCCCCTGTCTGAGCCCTCCTGTCTCAGTCCTCAGTCCCCCTGTCTGAGTCCTCCTGCCTGAGTCCCCCTGTCTCAGTCCTCGTGTGTCAGTCCTCAGTCCCCCTGTCTCAGTCCTCAGTCCTCCTGTCTCAGTCCTCAGTCCTCCTGTCTCAGTCCTCAGTCCTCCTGTCTGAGTCCTTCTGTCTCAGTCCTCAGTCCTCCTGTCTGAGTCCTTCTGTCTGAGTCCTCCTGTCTCAGTCCTTCTGTCTGAGTCCTCCTGTCTCAGTCCTCAGTCCTCCAGTCTCAGTCCTCAGTCCCCCTGCCTGAGTCCTCCTGTCTCAGTCCTCGTGTGTGAGTCCTCAGTCCCCCTGTCTCAGTCCTCAGTCCTCCTGTCTGAGTCCTGGCTGTACTGTCCTTAAGATTATCAGTAACAGTAAAAGTAACATATGTGTACATCATTGTAGTGTTCCTGTCGTATTTCTACTCCTCCGATGACATTTGGAACAGACTGTCGTCACGACACACACACACACACACACACACACACACACACACACTCAGCTGACCTGCTGCTTCGTTCTCACTTTCAGCTGCAGACTCTCATTATCTCCTCACATCACGTTAATCAATGTGACTGCGCTCGGGCACGCGCAGCCGCTATCTTTGACGCACGCACACGCACACACGCACAAATTTGAAACGAAACCCCAGCAGCAGCAGCACCGAGGCGGGCGCTGAAACCAGACCGAGCGTGGCGCCCCGCCGCCGGGCTGCTGTCTGCAGACTCACCGTGTGTCCTCCGGCGGATCCGCAGCGTCTGTGCGCCGGCTGAGTCTACTGAGGAGCGGCTGTCAGCATCCTGAACCCTCCGCTCTGTGACTCACATCACCATCATCACCATCATCATCACCATCATCATCATCATCATCAGACCTGCTGCTGCTCAGCACACATCAGCCCTCCTCTTCCTCCCTCTCCTCCTCCCTCCATCATCACCTCCTCCCCCCGCTCCGCCAGCGAAAACAAGAAACAACACTTCCTTTTGGGGCTTTTCGGAATAAAAGCAGAGGTTTCTCTGAAGCTGCAGAGTAAACGCTGGCAAAAACCTTCACTTCCGGCATAAAACGCAAATAGTTTTAAATCATAAATTCTTCAAAAAAGATAAATTAAGCAAAATGAAATATTAAAAGAGACCATACACTTTGGGAACACGCTTCTCAAGTTAGAAACCATAGATATGATAGCCAGCATGTGATTGTGTCATGTGATGCTGTCATGGCGGAAGCTTGTCCTGGTAAAATAAGTCACGATAAAAAGGGTGTTTTCTCTCTTATTTTGAAGGCCATAATCTCTCTGCGGAAATCTCATGTTCAGCCTACACCTTGGTCATCATCGTCGTCCTCCTCCTTCAAAGTAAAAATACATTTTCCCTCCACACCTTCAGCTCCATCAGCGTCACTCACACACGTCATCAAGAGAAAAAATAGACCAGAGAAGAAAAAATAATGAAAGTCTCACAAAATGAAACCAAAGCAGACGCTGTGATGATGAATTGCACTGAATTAAATCAAACGCATCTCATTAACTGACAGCAAAGCAAATTTCATTTGTTCTTATTTGATTTGTGCCGCAGTACATTACTGTAACGTGAAAAAAGTACACGAAGTATTCAGATCCTTTACTGCTATAAAAGTACTAATACCACAGTGTGAAAGTACTCTCCTACGAGTACAAGTCCTGCGTTCAAATTAAGCGAATGCATGAATTTGCGTTCAGCGGAACGAAGCTGGCGGACTGTTGGAGTGCAGTAAGACGTGTTTGTCTCTGCGATGTGGGGGAGTAAAGTAAAATACAAATACCCTGCATTTCTATTTGAATACTGTACACTACTTGAGTAAATGTACTTGCTTGCATTCCACCAGTGAGGAGAAGTCAGCTGGTTCTTGTTCGTTTTGGAGGAAATGAACTCTCGTTACTGACACTCATAACAAGCTGAGCTTCGGCTTCAAACATCAGTGAGTAACCGGTTGATCGACATCAGGAGGTGGAGGTGCGGTGTGACCGACAACGACGTGAGGCTCGCAAACACACTGGAGTGGAAACCTCCCTGCAGCAGGAAACAGAAACAACCCGGTGCCGCCCTCTGGTGGACAGTCGAAGTGCTGCAGGTGAAGCTGAGAAGCTTCTTCTGCTTTTGTCATCACTTCTTCGTTTGATTGCTCTGCACGTTGAACACAGTGCTGGAATTAATAAATGAATGAATGAGTGAATTATTGCAGCCTGTATGAAGTTACAAGACATTATAAACTCAATCTCTCTCTCTCTCTCTCTCTCTCTCTCTCTCTCTCTCTCTCTCTATATATATATATATATATATATATATATATATATATATATCTATCTATCTCTCTATCTATATATATTGTAGCTGCCGCTCGCAACACAGCTGCAAGACAAGACATGAGAGATGACTGTCTACTACTGGCTAACCAGGCGTACACGGTAATTATTCTGAATACGGAAATCCATGTACTTGTGTGGAAGAGAATAATAGAGGAAATAATAGAGAATGATGTATGTGAAAATATTTTCCAAAACGAAAAATGAGAAATGAGGGGACCAACAGGGACAGGATCAGAAGTTCTGTTTCCCTCTAGGGAGCAATAAACATTTTAACCCATGAGAGCATTAATTTATATTTCATGCGTTTAGCCGTCAAAATTTAAATCTTTTGTAAAAGGTAGTAACACTTGCTGGGTTGACTGGTACACTGAAAAAAATGATTTTTTGTTCCTGTAATTATTACTTAAATTATAATTCTACAAGCAAATAACATTTGAGTGCTTTTACTTTAAAATGTCGGTTTTCATGTGGTTTGTTACTTGGTATTTGTTTGTTTGCATATAAATTTTACTCTTTATCCCAGGTAATATTCACTAAACTACTCCATTAACTTTATTAGTTGAAATGTGCAAGTAAAATGCACTTGGGTGATATCAGTGAACTTGGCAACCTCCGCACCACTCGGTGTGTGACGTCAGGCCGTTCGTTGCACGCTGTGCTGTTGAGCGCGTCTTCCCTCGCGCGTGTGGACACCTGAGGCCGTGGATCGGCAGTGGGAGTTCAGTCGACATGGGACCGCTGAGGTACGTCTTGACACAAGCTAACAGGCACACAAACGCTGTAAGGCCAGTCTGTTTTATGTGTTATTTTTGTGTAAGTCGGCGGCTTGTTTTTCGTCGCTGTCGTCTTCTGCTAATGTTAGCTAGCTAGCTAGCGCACTTGTCGCTTTTGCCTGGAGGCTGTGGTTTTATCAAAGCTGGATATGTTGCTGGGAGGAATGGCTGGCTTGCATGGTGTGTCTGTGTGTGTGTCGCCCCATAGTCTTCTGCAACTCCCGACCATGTTTGCAAAGTTTGGATGAAAACAAGTGCAAAACCAGAAACCCGCATTTGAGAGGATTATCGCGTCCGAGTGTGTGTGAGTGTGTGTTTTTCCATCCACATGGGGACAAAATTCTGACTTTTACTATACTGGTGGGGACTAACTGTCTCTTCTTGGTTTTAGAGTTAATGTTTGAATTGGGTTTTGGTTCGGTTTAGGTTAAGCAGCTAGGTAATGCATTATGTCAATGAGAGTCCCCATGGAGATAGAAGTACAGACGTGTCTGTCTGTTTGTCTGGGTAGACTGTGGCTGTATTAATAGAAATGCATTTAAAAAGTTCATAGATAACTTTTTTCCCTTTTACAGAACCTGAGGTCATTTGCTCATCACTTTGCAATTTCCAGTCCACAGCTGAGATAAGGTAAGATCAAATTCGTAATGATTAGGAACAGAGAACACAGTTTTAGTTTTTAAGTATTGAATTTGTATTTTTCAGGTGCAACAACATGAGATGGGTGTGTAAAACATGTAGGTTTGAATCAGAGAAGAGGGGGCCATTGCTGAAACACTACAGACTAAAGCGTGGACATGGTGGGCGCAGCCACTCAGTTCCTTGTCTCCACACTGATTGCCCCTGTTCATTTAAAACGTTTAATGCCCTTCAGACCCATTTGTCTCGGCAGCATGCACAGATGGCCACACAAAGTGGACCTCTTTCATTTTCTTGTCTACTCTGCTCCACTGGTTATTTTAATTCAGAAAAGCAGTATTTTGAGCATCTTGGCGGCCACTTGAGAAAGTTTGAACTTGTAGCATGTGTCTTCAAAAACTGCAATTTCAGCACAAACATTTATTCAACATTCGCTACCCACAGACATAGAAAGCACCATTCACACTCCATTGATGATTTTAAAACAGAAGTCTTAAAACAACCCCCGCTTGAACCCATTTCTGCTCTGGATGATAGTGATGATGTGGAAGAAAGCTCAGAGCTTTTGGATGGTGAACCACAGGAGTGGACCCAAGATATAAAAGAGAGAAGTTGGAGAGTACTTTCAATGTCCCGAACAAATGCATTGATGAATTAATAGATGAACTTAAGTTTATATCCACATGTGCCTCTGGTCCACTTATAAAAGACGTGGTTTTGTCGACCTTGAGAAACCATAAGTGTGATCTGGATCCAGCTGTTGTTTCACATGGCCTGGTCTGTTCAGTGAAACTCAGGTAACTCCAGTTCTCTCTTACACTACGAGGTTTGTCTGATGGGGACCTGTTCATTCAATAATTAAGTGTACCTGGGGTCTGTTGAGTCATCTGGATATGATATTTGTGTTTATATCTTTCGTTTCAGATCAAAGAAGAGTTCAAACAAATAACCACAGTTCATCTGGAGCAAACGTTTTTGTCCAAACTGGACAGGCACACCACCAAACTTGTGGAGATATTTAGGAAGAAAGGCAGGATTGCAGGAACGAAGATAAGACCGATGTTGGACTCACTAAGTGAGGTAAATGTTTTAATTAATGTAACTGCATCATCTAATTTTAATGAATGTATTGCTGATGTCTTATTTTGATAGTGTCTGTTCACCTCGAACTTTTCTCTGTATCTCATCACTGTGTGTGATTTCTCACAGAAATATAGACAATCTTGTCCTCTCTCATATTATGTGCTCAAAAAAAGCAGACATTTACATAATCTTCACTGTGAGTCTCTGAGTGGTCTCTGGGTTTGATTCCTATAGCTACAATTGAGGCCTTGATGGAGCACATTGTCTCAACAGATACCATTAAGAAATATATTTTATGTTGCACACTCCTAATACACTTACCCACGTAGAATGCTGTTGCAAGCTTACATTCCCTATAGGTAACTGTTTGCATTTGTGTGTGCTGTATTGTTCTCTGAAATTAAATATTCTTATAATTTTTAACAGCAACATATCGAAGGCCGAAGAGACATCATCATCCGTTGCTTGGTTGAGTTCCTTGGAGAGTCTGTAGAGGAGCTGATCAAAGAATGCAAGGTAAATTTTATGATTTTTGGATGATCAAAGCCACAAGGATTATCTCACCGTCCTCTACACTGAATTGTGGTTCACTGTGGTGTATTTATATTTCCATGCATTTCTTTACACTAACCTCAAACACTCCCCAATGGTAGTGAGACTGCAGATACAGACCTGCAGGTCTGTCTGAATCTGCAGTCTCTGCATCTGCAGACACACCCTCCTCAACAGTCTAGGCATTTTTAACTATTCCATGTTATTCAACCTCCCTTTCACAAACTGTTTGAAATGTAGACTCAGCCATTGATCTCTAATTCTAGTTGTATATGTTTTCACAGGATGTCAGCCAAGAGGCAGTGAAGGACGACTGCAGTCAACACTTGATGAAAGTCATCGTCATCCGTCAGAACCTGGAACAGGAAAGCCAAGACCTCAGCTACGTGTCTGTACTCATAGAGGGAAAAGAGGTGTTGGAGGACTGCAGGAGTGTGGCAAATGCTTGTCTGCTCCTCATGGGTGTCATTTATGCAGTCAATCTGAGTTACCCGCTGAAACTCAAATACACATTTGAGGTATTTCAGAAAATGCTTCTTGAGCTCGATGCTCTCAACATGTCTTCAAAGGTCCAGGCTCTCCACAGGAAACTACTAGCATGAGTGTGTACAGTGCTGCAGTGTTTTAAATCCATGTGCCCATGCTCCACAAAGGAAAGGTTTTTAGTTCTTGTTCTTCTCACATTTCCTTCTGTGATCACAGCGATTCAGTGTTAGTAGACAGTTGATTCAGTTGCTGTTGTTGCAGTGATACCTCTTCTCTGTTCTGAGCTTTAAAAGAAAGGAATACCCTACATATGTGAAATTGCCAAGGTGCGTGTACATGCGTGTGTGTGTGTCATTTCTGAAAGTCATTTCTTCCCCGATTTTTAGAAATCTGAACATTTGGAAGAAAGTGTCATCAGCAGCAGGTCATGTTTTCTTTTAAGAGGATATTCACACTAATTCTCCATTGAGTGTGTGGGAGAATTCCTCACCTGCAATACAAGGGCTGTGTTTATTAGATTGTAAAGGATGTTCACTGTTTCTCAGCCCTATTGTGTGTGGACAGGAGTGTGTGTGTGTGTGTGCGTGTGCATGAGTGGGTGTCTGTCTGTACTGAGACAGAAGTGTGTGTGTGTTTTCAATCCTTGTTCATGTACACCAAAGGAAGGTTATGATGTTATGTAGACATACATATGTCAGTGCAAATAGGAAAATAAAATGTTCATTTGAAAAATTGAAAATGTTTATTCACTTCACAGAAATGGCAACAAATTTATTGTGCTAATGTGAAGTCATAAATTAAATTTAATTCAAGTAAATATTACTTAATCATTTCATAAAATTAAACAAAGAAAAGATTAGTTAAATAAGAGTAAGAACCACAAGAAATATTTAACTGGATTTTGCAATTAAAATGCAATGGTAATTGAGTAAAATTTACTTCCAATGGGTCAGTACTGCTTGTGAGATTTACTTGAGTATTTTTTGTAAAGAAAAGGTGTTTTTAGGAAGTAAATGCTACTTAGAATTATCCTGAGTAAAAATTGCAAGGGATTTCCGTGTGGAAAAACTTGCCTAGCATTTTTTAAGTAAATGTCACTCCAAATTTTTTTCAGTGTACCCGGAACAATTATTCTCATCCCATAAGGTTCCTAAGCAACGGAAACGGACACAATATTTCCGGTTCACCCTGCTCTGGCTCAGCTATGAGCCACGAAGCTAGCATCATGCTAACAGATTCAGAGTCAGTAAGAAAAAGTGAATATAATCTGACAGGATGTTTAACACTAAGACTATCAGCTGTCAGCCGCGTTACCGCTCAGTCTGAAGCTCAGAGCTGAACAGTGAACGTGACGTGAGATGATCTCTGACAGCCCACAGAGGAAGTTCAGAGAGGCTGTGCAGAATGCAGCTCGTGTTACAGTCGCCGCCCTGTGGCGAGGATGAGGTACTGCAGGACGACGCTCTACGTTCTCATGTGATTTATTTCTTATGTTGATCAGCCTGCAGCCAGAACATTAAATTGGTAAAGAATCAGCCAATCAGAATCCAATATTCATCCATCTCAGGATAGAATCAGTAATAAATATTATTCTTTCTCTCTCTCTCTCCCTCTCTCTCTCTCTCTCCCTCTCTCCCTCTCCCCCTCCCCTTCTCTCTCCCCCGCCCTCGCCCTCCCTGTCTGTCTGCCTGTCTCTCCGTCTCTCAGTGATCTTCAGCTCTGCTCGGAGTCATGAGGTAAGAACCGATCGCTCCTCATCTTTCTGTCTTTAAATCAGAATTATTACTTATTTAAACCATTTTAACCCGATTTAACCACCTATTCGTTCCCGCGCGACTTGGCGCGGCTCGGCCCGGCTCGGTCCGGTTCTGCTCGGTTCTGCTGCTAGACGCTGCGAAGAGACAATAAGAGCGCCGCTGATTAGCGCGGATGTGATTTTAAAAAGCTGCAGCTCAGATGCTGAAGGTTTGAATTCGCCTTTTGTCATCTTCATTTCATCCATCGCTCCTGCGGCGTTTCAGGGGTGCGTCCTGTTTTTGTCGTCCTCCCTCATGCAGGCAGAGGATGGAGGATGGAAGATGGAGGAGCTGATGAATCACAGGCGTCGTCACATCTCAGAGGTCAAACCCAAAATGATAAAGCAGAAGAAAAACAGATTTCTGCTTTATTTTATTTTGGTTTTATTCTGGTTTCATCTTAAACACGTGAACGTCTCGTTCCTCTCTGATCAAACGTGAGTGTTGGTTGGGTTATTGATAGCTGATGATCATTTCAGTGTCCGGTTGTTGGTGATGTTTTGGCCTTGAACGTCTCCTGCGGGTTTCACTGCTTCGTTTTGATGTGTTGTTGTCCGTCTGTGGATCAGGACTGAGAGGTGAAACCAGATCCAGTGAGAGGATCTGATCTGTTACAGGAGCTGCTGCTGCTGTTTTTGGTTTGTATCATGTCAGCCTTTCTGGTGAACACATCTCACAGCCAACGCCACATGCTCACTACAGCACCGAATGTGGATTCATCCGCTGCTGAAAATAGACCCCAACAGATGCACTCGTTTCTCCTGTTGGTCTGATAAAAGTGCAGCGAACTGAGGAGTTTTTAAAGGTTAAGAAACCGATAAGCTGACAGGAAGTCAGGCGGCACAGAGAGACCAGTACTTACTTCACACTACAGACAGGACGGTGGTTTGCAGGTCACCAAACCTTCCTGGACAGTTTTTATAGACACATCAGGACTTTTCCAGCCAGACGGCGAGCAGCCAGGACCAAAATGTCAGCCTGGAATTACAAAACTTAAACCCCCTACAAGGTTTAAACGTCCGCAGTACAGTCCCTCTGCAGAAACATTCAATCAAACGTTTGGTCCGGAGCAAAATCCCAGTCAGCAAGAGAAAACACTGAAGGAGAACTTTTGGTCAGACATCGGAGCTCACCGAGTTTCCCATAAGACTGAATGTACAGACGTGTGCAGAGCAGGTTGGACCAACAAGGTGAGTCCACAAACCCTCGGTTTGAACTGACGATCAGGCTCATTTCACTCTGGGAAATCAGGCCTCATGCTGTCTGCTCATCATCACATCAGTTCAGCCACGAAGGAACGACTCCATTAAACGTTTTGGGGCCCGAGTCCAGACAGTCAGGGTGACAGCAGGTTTACACTGCAGGAAGTGACATGTCCTGAGAGGCGGTGTACAGGTGAGCAGGGGCCTAATAATTATGGGGCCCCTGGGGACCCTGACAGTGTCCTGCTGTACAGTCAACTGCTCTAAGATGAACTAGTTAGTTTGTGTCGAAACGCGATTCGTCGCTCAGCGGTCGACAAGCAGCAGAATCTTCAACATCGGATTTCGGAGTGTCCTCGAACACACCAACAGGAAGTGTTTTTAAAAGCAGGCCCTGCTGTCAGACGCAGGAAGAGAAATCAGTGAGATGACTGATGGGTGATTTGGACAGTGGAGGCTGATCAGAACACATTTCTGCTCGTTTCCTTCAGCGGCTGCACGGCGCGCCGACCACACGCAGCAGGACATCAGCTCATGCTGACGCTGAGTCCTCATACTGTGCCTCATTTAGATGAAGTCTTCACCGACATATTTTCCTCCTGATTGAGGCTCCAAAGTGGACACGCTGTTGAAGTTGAACCTGCGCTGAAGTTGCTTTCCTGAGATGTTTCCTTTAGTGCTGAGGAGCGAATAAAATCCTCTCATCCTGTCGTTTGCCAGTGGATAAAATACTTGGACTGGACTGACTGAGCTCGGTACGAGTCGGTACGCCAGCCGTCTCACCTGAGGTCCACCTCAGGTCGCTCGTAAACGTGTGGAAATGTTGACCTGCACACGTCAAACTTATCTGTGGTCTGCAGAAACGTGCAGCAGCAAAAAGCTTGAGCTGCAAAAAGTCCGACTTTATTAGAAGTTCCTTTCGGCGTTTCCTGTGGCGTCAGGTGATTAAACTGTTTGTTGTCCAGTCAGACGTGTTCTCGGATCAGACACGTTGGCAGTCCAGCAGAGAGACATTCAGATGGGGAGCCTGGGGGACAGGAAGTCCGTCCTCTCTGAGCTGGAAAAGGCAGCGAGAGGCAGCCGAACGTCTGCCGCTGACCTCTGACCTGCTGCTTGTTGTCTCAGTCTGCTGTCAGGGTCGTCTCAGAGCTCTCGGGGAAATGACGCGGCTCAGACTGTTCGGGTTTCTGATGGGCTTCTGTGCGTCTGATGGTTGCGAGACATCCAGCTGCTCTGATCGTTTGTCTCACCAGCACAACAACATGGCCGCGTGTCAGGCTGTGTGTTAGCGCTGACTCACTCTGTTCAGTCTGTAAAAGCTTCATCCATCATCATCCACCCGTCTCCTCCTCCTCCGCCTCACGAAGCTGCTCATCAGCTGAGCTGAACCAGGCAGCAGCAGGACTGACGTGAAGACAACAGTCCAAACCATGAAAACTGTTCAGCTCGAGAGAGACACGACCTGATTTTAAAAAACGATAAAAAGAGCTTTTGGTGTCCGGAGGGCAGCGACTGTTAGAGGAAACGTTTTTATTGGCTCAGGTCTGAATCGCACTCTTGCTCTGGTTTTGTGATGGTGTTACCGACTGAAGCTGTCTCCGCTCTCCACACCGACGCCATTTTCTCCTCCTTTTCTCTTTGACTGGAGGATGCGGTTGCCCTGGTAACCAGACAATCCCAGAGGGGGAGATGCAGGCCAGGAGGATGTGGGGGGTGGAGCAGGTGGTGGGAGTGATCCACTCTCTCTTTGTTCAGACACACACTTTTAAAACGTGAACATTTATGATTAAGAGATTTGTCCGAATGTGGCGTCATAAAGAAGGAGAGCAGGAGGAGATCAGGACAGCATTTAAATCCCGTCGGGTCGGGACGTTAAACTGGGTTTGGTGAAGCAGCAGAGAGAAGTTGAAGGTCAGATAGGGAATAAAGACCTGGACTGAAGAAAAACTGTCCAGATAGTGGACTTGAGTCTGTTAACGGGGGCGACTCCACTGGTTTCAGAAAGAAGTCTGCTTGTATGTGAGCTTATGAGAAAATGAGTCGACTTCTCACCTGATTTACGAGCTCAGTAAACATTTTCCTGATGAGTTTATGGCCTCTCATTCCCTTCAAGTCTTCTTGAGAACAGAACAGGATCAAGCAGACCATGAAGCAGGGGATGCTTCAGGACGGCGTGTGATTGACAAGCTCAGTCGGGTCCAAAAACGATGAAACAGTCTGCAACCTGGTGGTGTTGTTGGATCAGTTTTCTTTGTTGATGACTGTGAATGAGGGCCCCCTACAGGCTTCTCTGTTCATTGCATCACTAAGTACTTAGCTGTTTTTATTTTGAATTACATCTGATATTTTTTTTACATTTTAAAACAGGTCTGCAGCCTCCTCAGCTGTTTAGCTCAATGAAATGTTTTGCTTGGGGGTGGGCAAATAATGAGTGAACTGTTCCTTTAAGTTTCACTGATGGCTGTTAATTGGCCGTTGTTTGAATGCAGGCTTTAATTTGATGTGTTTGATGGGGATGTGACTGTTGTGTGGAGCAGGATGTTCTCTTCACTCCTCGTTGCTGTGACTCCCGTTTGGGACTGAGTCCTCCACATGCACCACGTGAGCACGTCTTTGCTCTTTTTCCCTCGTCTTCCTTTTCTTTGTCTCTCTTTGTTTTCTTCTTGTTTCATCTCACCGTCGCCTCATATTGGGGTCACACATCAGATCGTCCGCTGCCATGGCAACCGTGCCGTTAACGCTCGTTAAGTCTCCGTCTGATTCGTTATCCTCTTGGGAGCTTCCACATTGTCTTACCCAGCATGCTTTGCTGGGACTGCAGCAGTGAGCGTTCTGTGTGTGTGTGTGTGGGCGCATGCATCAGATGACAAGGGATGCAGAAAGAGCCATCACTTGATGTAAATGTGTCACCATGGCGATGGTGGGGGATGTGGGCCTGTTACCATGGTAACACATCACTGTGGTTTTTGATAGGAAATACACACACACACACACACCAGCTGAGGTCTGCAGTCTCACTTTTCTATACTTCTGAGGACCCTCACTGACACAACATCTGAATCTTTGCTGTGGTTTGGACACACAGTAAAGCAGAGCAGGACGCAGCTGTGAGAGTCTGAACACAAACACGTAATAAAAATCTCAGTTTGTTTGGGTTGATTTGTTAGTTAGCAGTTGGCCTGAATAACACTGAGAACCAGTCTGTCCTCTCAGACCTCCACCCTCCTCCTACCCACAGTCCCCCAGGGGGTCAGCTCCTCATTATGAATGCAGCAGTGACATTTGCTGCCCGGCCCGCCTGCTGACTTCAGATCAGCTGCAGTGAGCAGAGAAAACCTGCCGTCAGAGACTCTGCATCGTCTGAATTACAGCAGAAACAGTCGATGAAGAGTCGTTTTATTTACTGTCTGAAACAAACAAAGAGCAGAGTCACTTCCTGTGAAGGTCACAGTCCGATTCGGTCACATGAGCGGCTACAAAGAGCTCACTGAGCATGTGCAGCTCTGACCTCACTGTGCCACACAGACTCAACCTGAGCTTCATCTATTGATCGTTTGTTGGTTTATTTGTCCTCTGTGCGACTGTGTCGTCACTGGATCGAAGCAGCGCAGGATGTCAGCGCATCAGCACTTCTCTTCTTCCAGTGGAAGTGATGCAGGATCAAATCCAAAGGCCACTTCCTGTACACGAAGACAGCCTCACCTTTAACAAGCCAAAATCTTACATTCATTTTAGTACAAAAACAAAAATTTAGAAGAGCTTCACCGTGCTGCAGATACCTCAGGAAAACAAGATGTAAACGTACAGGCTGCATTACGTTTCTGTCCAGTTTTAACTGCTCAGTCTGTTGGGGGACAAACAGAAAGATGATAACCAGAGTAATGAATGGAAGGTGTCATCAGACTGATTCAGGATCAGATGAGTGGAGGCTGGAAACAGCCGCAGGAGGAACTTAGATAACATGTTATCTAACAGACTCTGAGCTTCCGGTTGGATAAACATCAACCCAAACTGGGGAGGAGGACGGGGGGATGAGGATGATGAAGACATAAAACACCCCAGAAATATGTGTTGAAAGTGTACTTCATCTGCACTTTGTCATTTTGTGTTTTGGTTGAATTGTTAAATTGTTAAAATCTTAAATTGCATTCAGGTGTGGTGGGAAGAGCCAGGTGTTATGTATTGGTAGCAGTTTGTATGTTTGATTAGTGTTGATATTGGGTTTTATTTTGGATGTTACTGGCGGTGGTGGTGCCTTTGCAGCCGTTCTCAGATCTCTGCACCACGTGGTGTCAGAACGTGTGGATGTAAAGCTAACACTCCTCCTGCTCCTGCAGGGGGCGCTGCAGAGTGTGAGCATGGCCAACACCGTGGCTTCCTACGACCAGCTGGCCCACCAGGTGGAGGTGCTCCGTAAGGAGAACTCCCACCTGAGGAGGGAGCTGGAGGACAACTCCAACCACCTGTCCAAACTGGAGACTGAGACCTTCGGCATGAAGGTGAGTCTGGATGCAGCTGCACATATACAAACACATATGCTGTACTTTGTTTTTCTGTTTCATCCCCTATTTAGATATTTTGTGCATCTACAGAATTAAAATCTGAAATCATGACTTCAATGTCTAGAATCAACTTCCTTTATATGAAAATAATCAATAAACCTACAGAGAAACAGAAAGCTGTAAATCAGGCTAAGAGCCAAAGCCTGCTGCTCTTAAATCCTCTCAGCTGCACACACATTAACACACATGCACGTGTCTACACACTCACGTGTCCAGATGTGAGAGCAGCTGGATTATCAGCCTGAGTTCAGCTTCTCCGATCAGAACCAGGCCGTCCGCCGACACACAAACAGGTCAGACAGGTTTGTGCCGAGTCGATTCACCTGCAGCAGGTGGGACGGTCTGCAGCTTCAGAGGACGTAGCTCGTCTGGACACGAAGCAGAAACGTCTCGTGGATTTGACCTCTTTGACTGGATTATTATCTCCCGTGGAATCTGTTTTTCTGAGCCGAGCGTTTCGGTGATTTCAGGAGCCGCTTAGAGTGAACGCTGCTTTGTTTTATGTTCTGTGTGAGCGACTCCTTCAGATTCTTCTGCTGTGAAAGGTTTTTGGTTGAACAGATCTTCAGTCTGTAAACGTGATGCTTCGATCTTGTTCTGTCGTGCAGGAGGTGCTGAAGCAGCTGCAGAGTAAGCTGGAGCAGGAGGCGGGAACGCTGGCCTCGTCCGGGAGGAGCGACGTGCTGCACCAGCTCAAAGGTCAGAAAACTTCAGTTGTAATGCTCCTTTAAAGTCTGAGTAGAAACAATAAATGAAGGCGATTCTATTCTGGTGGGACCAATCATCATTCACAGACAAATAAATCGACTCACTCAGCTAACCTGATTGGTTGCGGCTGGCTCGGGCTTGTTATGACTCAATCCAATTAAACAGCTAATTCATGCAATTAGTCTGGATGGGAATTCAGTAAACTCCAACCGAGACTAACAGCGTCTGTGTTTACAGACTGCAGTCCAGTTCAGTCCAGAAGGAAGGAAGAAGACAGGCGGACAGACAGACAGATATAACAATGGACAGAGAGATGATGGACAGAAGTCTGACTGTTTGACTATATTCAGACTAATTGATTATCGATCCTCTTCCTCCCTCAGAGCTCCACATGGACCTCACCAACTACTACGAACTCAAACACCAGCCTCATAACCTGAGGCTGCTGACTGACAGTGTGGGAGGGGCGGGGCCAACAGGTGTCAGGGGGGCGGGGCCCATCGTTGTCGGAGGGGCCAGTCTGGATGATCATCTGGCTCTGCCTCCTTCCTCCTGCTCCTCCTCCTCGGCAGTGGCGAGCAGAGCCAGGAGTCCTCTCAGAGCTTCATCTCGTCTGAGTGCGGCGTCCGGAGGAGAAGCCGCTGCCGTCATGCTGCCGCATCACTTCCTGGACGGAGCCCCACCCAAAACAGCTGTGATTAGCGGGGCGGATGGACGAATGAGCGATCACCACGTGGAGGAGCTGTACAAAGAGAGGTCAGCGGATTCCTTTAGCTCCACACATGGTCGAACCATCGCTTTGGTTCAGACTGAACGCCAGTAATAACCATAACATTTATTATTCAGCGTGAGGTTTGTTTGAGAGCGTCATTCAGAGCCTGGCAGGCACGGTGCTGACGGTGACGTTTGATGTGTCTGTAGGAACCTCCTGCTGGGTGAGATCGACCGGGAGGAGAGGGAGCGCTGCTGGTACTTCAGCCAGCTGGAGGCGCTGTCACAGAGACTGGCTCAGCTGCCTCGCATCGAAATGGTGAGAGCAGCAGCAAAGTTTTCAGGCTCCAAAGTAACATAACGCTAACTTCTGCCGTTTGCCGCTGCTGTTTTACCATCCAGCACCTTCGTGTTCTGTGTGATGACGGTGATGTTTTGCTGGACTGTCAGGCCAAAACATGACATGACTGATGCTGTTGGTTTTCTCAGGACAAAACACAAGCTAATGTGACTGTGAACAGGAGTGAAGATGCAGCCAAAGATTATTGATGTTATTGGTTCAAATGTTTATTCCTGTTTCAGAAAATATCCAACCAACAAACAAAGACTGCTGACCTGTGTGTGTGTGTGTGCGCGCGCGTGTGTGTGCGTCCGTTGTTCGACCGCTGACCTGCTTGTGTGTTGCAGTTCTCTCTGCAGATGGATTTGATCCGACAGCAGCTGGAGTTTGAAGCTCAGCAGGTTCAGTCGGTGATGGAGCAGCGCTTCGGCACCAGCGACGAGATGGTTCAGAGAACACAGGTGAGACTGAGGCCGCCGGCTGCTGACCGGAGGGTCGCTCACACCTTCACTTCACTTCACTTGCTTCATCGATACACGTACCAACAGCAAACTAAATCAAAAGGAATGTATTCTGTATACTTCACGGCATGCAGCACAGACATCTGGTCTGTAGAAAGAACATCTGGATAACTGTGTGTGTGTGTGTGTGTGCGTGCTGCAGATGCGTGTTGCTCGTCTGGAGCAGCTGGAGAAGGAGCTGCAGGAGGCCCGAGGGAGTCAGGAGAACCAGCTACAGGTCAGACAAATACAATAACACACACACACACACACACACACACAGCGGATTGTAAAAATTGCTCAGACTGATTCTGCTGATGGGTCCTTATTAAAGCAGGCTCATAAATGTTTCAGTACAAACATGATGCTGTTGGAAATTCAGTCTTTTAAATTCAGAGCTATCATGTGCTCTTAAGGTGGACTTGAAGTTGCGCGTTACGGCACCTAAATGGACGTACGTTAGATTTGCATCTCTGAATATTAATCTGATGGTTTGTTCCAGTCTGGGTCAGTTTGATATGTAAAGAGTCTGATGTGAAGTCTTCTGATCAAGTCGCTGCCACTCATTTTTATCAAGATCTTTTAGAACATGTTTGATATTTACGAGTAACATCAGCAGTTGGGCGTCACCTGTGTGCTGTCGAGGGAGACGTACCTGTGAATCACAACATGGCAGTTGGTTTTCAGGATGTGTGGATGTAATCACTTGTCAGGTCACTACAGCAGTCTTTCCCAGGCTAACTCCACATGGCTCAGCAACACTGAGCCATCGTAGGCCCAGACCCAGAAAGCCGGGTACAGAGGCTCACTGAAGGTGGAGGTGAAGGTGTGAAGGTGGACCATGGTGTCCTGAGAGACGGCGTAGAAGGAAAGAGAGCCTACAGACCAGTTCAGATAAACCCCGACTCTGTGGGTGAAGGGTCGGGGTGAGGAGGCCCTGAACCTCTTGTTGTCGTGGCAGGGAGTGTAGCTTCCCTCTGAACACTCCAGACTCCAGGACTGCTGGTTGTGTCCCAGCAGACAGCTTGCTGTGTCTCCATCTCTGGAGATGCTGTTGTAGGTGACACCGATGTCAGCTCCGCCGCTCCATACCACCTCCCAGTAGACCGAGTCCAGCAGCCCCTCCCTGCACAGGACCTGAGGGCACCGTTCGAACCGGTCTGGGTGGTCCAAGGTCTGGCGATCTGACCACACTCGAGTTGCCATCCTGTTGCAGTCGGATAGAAGAAGTTCTGAGTTGGCAGTGTTGGGGTCAAAGGTCAAATAGCAGGCAACTGGGGAACACACCAAGGAGGGATTATTAGCCATGTTAGATATTTTAAATTGAGAAATTTGTTGAGAAATTTTACATTTTTTGAACAGAATGTGTAAAAAAATTGATCAGTCCAGATGTAGTCATTGATGTGTCATTAGATGGCTGCAGGTCTAAACTTGACAAATTAAGTAATACTAGCCAAGAAGCCTACTTCTATCCATGAAAGCCACAATAGTGTGAAATAAAATCAAATATTTCATGGAAACTGATGCTGCTGCACTGATAATCTTCAGATCAACAAATAATCACAACAAATAATTATCTCAAGGTTACAAATTACGTTTTATGGTTTCTCTTATTTACATTTATTTCTCTTATGTCTCTTGAAATAAAATGAACACTGAAGGAACATAACATATTATGAAAAGTTCTCCTCTCTTTGGAGATGACTTCCTGGGGCTAAATGTGGGTTCATCTCAGCAAGTAACACCAAATACAACTACTGTAGACTGTGATTGGCTAAGCGGATGCGACGTCACCTAACAACAAGGATGACTTCAACAACAGAACTAGATTATTAAATTATTAACAAAGCAGTCAAGTTGTGACAGCATTCAGCTCCAATCCCTCTGATCATGTTAGTACTCAGTCAGTGTTGTGATTCTATGCAGATGATACTGTAAAGTTTGTGATAGGCACAAACGGACATAATGTAGGACAAAGATATGAAACGTGTGTGAGCTTACAGTTTTTCACCCACCACAACTCATCTCCCGGCTGATCCCTGCAAGAGCAGAAATAACCACAACATCAACAGTGAAATGTGACATTTAGATTTGACTGTAGTTTGTAGTGAACCGAAACATCTGGCTACAGCAGAATAAAGTTTGACTCGCCTTCTGTTGTCTTTGTTTGGGTGTCTCAGACTGAAGAGACCAGGTGAGGACAGAGACTCCCACAGAGACTCTTCGTCTTCTTCATCGTTTATCCTCTCGTCTTCTGCTCCACCCTCACATTTCTGCTTGGCTGCAGTGTTGATATACAGTATAATAAATGTAACGCAACAACAAATAATGACACAAAAAAGTTTTCTCTTGTTAACATTACATTAACGTTAGAGTCTACTATTCTGTTGTTGCTTTCACTGTTTTTTTAAATCACTTATTTCTGTAACATCTGTGCATTGACATGACAACATGTTCAAGGTTAAAGGTTCCCTGTGTTGAGTTGAGTTGAGTTTTTATGAATGCTGTTTGTTCTTGGGCACACGTATGCCAAGAACACGATTCCACTCATCTGCACCAACAAATGTACGGTAGTTTAACATTCTTAGACATCAGAGTTGGCGAATCGCATTCATTTTTTTTTCTGCGGGTTAATGGGGTAGTCTGAACTCAAAGACTTGGACTCAGTCGGTTTTTGATGTCAGAGTAATTGTGTGTTTGGTTTTCACAGTGAAACTGATGCAGCCTACCTGCCTGTGATGCAGGAATGCTCTCCTCACTCTGCTGGGTTTCAGAGAGACTTGCCGTTTCAGTTTTGTCCAGCTCATTGACCGTCTCTTCCTTCTGCTCTGAGAGGCTTCCCCTAAACCCACCATCCAATTGTTCTTCACTCGTCTCTGAAAATGTCTTTTTAGCTCCCTGGCTGTTCTCTGCTTTTTGACAAGTCTTTTGGTCTCTTCGGAACAGACTCTTAAATGGTTCATTGGTCCTTTCAGCTTTTGAGTCTTTTATCTTGAAGGTGTGAGAGGAGTCCTCCTTCACAGCATCTCTCTCTTTGGAAAGACCGATTCTGAAGACATTTGAGAGGTCTTCTTTGAACTGGTTGAAGTCTTCTTTTAGCAGACCAAGCGTACTGCTGGCAGCTTTATTTTCTGCTTGACTCGATGGTCTGTCTTCAAGCTCTGTCTTTGTGTCTTTGTCCTTGAACGCTTTCAGCACTTCTTCCTTAAGCTGGCTGAAGTCTTCCTTGAGAAGACTTAGCGGGCTGATGGTCCTTTTATCCTGCTGACATATTTTAAGATCTTTCATCCCCATGTTTTTGTCCTTTTGGCCTTCAGATTCATTGGTCTCGTCGTCCTCTTGGAGACGTCTTTCAGGCTCTTTTTGGTCATCTTCCTGTGAAGGTTCAACAAGACTCATTTTGTCTATTTTGTTCTGTTAAACTTTTTCCAGTAGTTTTGTTGTTTGTCTTTGTAAAGTTTTGAATCTCTTTTCCTTTTAGACTTTTTGAATCGTTTTATTGACAGAGACTTCAGCGGGCATCTGCATTAACAAATCAATGTAGAATTAAGTTGTCAATTTAGATAGATAGATGCTTTATTGATCCCGAGGGAAATTCAAGACACAATGACTGTAAATTGACAAATATTTTATTTAGAAATATTTTCTTTTTGTAGCCGTTCCCTTCTCCTTCCAGCCATATAGAGGAGCTTTTTGACTGCCTTGATTGATGATCTCTGACCTTTCTGTTACCAAAGTCGTTTGGGCGGGAGTATTGATTCTGTTTTGGGAGGCATCATATATGTCACATTTGTTCAAAGATAACAGTTACATCTAACGTTTGCCTTGATTTGTCTTTGCTGAGGCCTCTTGAACTCCTTTCACACTGGACAAAAACCCACCGGTTACCCAGCGGGACTGGGTTCAGTCATGGGTATTTAACGACACCCAGGGGGACATCGGAGCATTAACTCTGTTGAGTCCACCTCTGTTGAAGCAGCCATTGAACTTTGTTCATTTGGAAGAGAGACCCTGCCTGTAATGTTTGTGTCTGCCTCCCAGCTCACCTGCAGGCTTGTTTGATCAGATAATCACACGAATCAATCAGAATGTCTCATACTTACGGCTTCGCTCTCCATGTGTGAAAACACAGCAAAGCGACGAAAACTTCCTGACGTGTTTTTCAGTGTGAAAGCTCTGACTTCAAGCTGCGTCTGCCTCTCAGCGTTTCAAAGCACTCGACATTCCTTCATTGAGCTGAGCATGTTTCTGGTTCGACCAGTTTGTCTCCATATTTCACCGACTGCTCGGCTGATGATGATTGGCTGGCGTGTGCGGTCATTTGGGTTGTTTCTCTTTAAAGATAAAGTAGATTTCATTAACAGTGAAAATCCTCCACGGTGAGCATTCAGCTTCATCACAGCTGTTTAAATCGTGTTTCTACTGGACGCAGTTACTCCTTTAAAACAACAACGCTGAACATTTAACACAAGCTGTTAAAAGCTGGAGTTATTTCTGGTCACATTTTCACAACATCTCACATGATGATGATGATGATGATGATGATGATTACTATATGAAGCCGTTGATGCTAACATGCCAGCATGAGTTTGGTCTATTTGTAAGTGTGGTGAGATAACTTTAGTTGTGAACTGAACTGAACTGAATTAAAAGCTGGCGTTCATCGGGCATTAAGTCAGACGTGAAGCAGCTGAAACAGCGAAATGAGTCGGGTGGGCTTTTCCCCGAGCTGATGGTCGCAGGAGCAGCTCTGACTGTCTAAATAATGAATCACGTCAGCTGTGCTCATTAACTGTTCAGCACGCTGCACTGAATGTGACCTTTGACCCACAAAACCAAAATGAATCAGGAAAAACGTGTGCGCTCAGTAACAAATCACTGATGAGAACGTTTTAAAAAGAGCAAGCTGTCAAACAAACAGCATTTATGAGACGTTTCACAACCTGAAAAATAACAGGATTTAAAATTTAAATGTATCCACTGAAAACTTACATTTAAAAACAACAATTAAATTATCAACTGAAAATCTGTCGGCAGCAATTCTGATCATTGACTAACCATTTAATTAAATTTAAGCCCAAAATGTGCTGATCCCTGCACCTGAAGTGTGAAAGCTGTCAGCTGTTTCTCAGTAAATCTTTAGAGTTGGGATTCACATTATTTATTTTTTACATTTTCAGAATTTTAGACCCAACAGTTAATCAAATTATTGAGCAGATTAACCAATAATAAATCATCAGTGGCTGTAAATATTAAATAATAATTATGAATAATGATGACGTTTTTTAGGGTTCTGAACAGGAAGGTTCTACTTCAGCAGAACCTGAACTCTTAAACACATAGATGACTCTTCCTCCTCCTCCTCCTCCTCCTCCATCCCTCTCCGGCTCCACTCCGCCTCGTTGCTATGCAGAGAAGTTGGGTCTTCCCAGCAGCCTCTGAGCTGAGCTCTGATTGGCTGTTACCAGGCTGCAGCGTTGGCACAGAGCGCACAAGTCAGTTTGTCCCGTCTCTGAATAACAAGGAGACAGCAGACTGAAGAAAGACTCAAACTGCCCCAGTAAAGGGTCAGTTCACCCAAATTCCAGAGCAGTGGAGGTTCAGTGTGAGCTGCCGTTGTTCTTACTGTGAAAACTGGATTTGAAGTGTGGAAAACCTCACAGAGCTCAGTGTGTATATGATCATCAGAACCAGGCTCTGGGCTCCATTCAGCAGAACCTGCGCCACAGTCAGACTGGTCTCCTGTCATTACTTTAATCCGTCCCGATTCGTGATGACGATGATTCATAAAGCCTGGAGCAGCAAATCTGATCTAACTGACATGAATCAGTGTGTGATGTGTGTGTGTTTAATGACCTCATGCACAGTTCATGTGTGTGCTGAGGTCAGGATGTTTCAGACTGTTTGAGGCTAAGCGGAGCCTCCAGTTCCAGTTAAAAGCCTGGTCCACAGGGCAGAGAGGTTTGTGTCTGTGCTGCTGATGAGTGAATCCTAACAGCAGCGAACATCAGCTCGGTTTGCTCCTCTCGCTGGCGTCCATTTTGTTGTCATGTGTGCAGCTGGTTGTGTTTAATGGAGGTTTGGATCAGAGCCACGGACTCAGTCGAACACAGGAAGAAGAGAAGCAGGCAGGCATCTTTTGTTAAACGTGCACACACACACACACACACACACACACACACACACACACACACACACACATAGAGCTTCATTTGGATTCACAGACTGAAACCCTCAGAGTCGAATCAAAGCTTTCATCCCCCTTTCATCCATCCTGTCACCATGGCAACGCCTCAGGGTGTGATGTGTGTGTCTGCAGACAAAGAGGGGTGCTGTGTGTGTGTGTGTGAGTGATCTCCAGCCCAACAGATCTGGAGGCTGTCAGGATGAATTCTGGGAAATGTGTTTCTATCTGATGGAATGATTCAGACGAGGTTTGAATTGTTTCACTCAAACGTCCAACTCTGTAAAACCCACTCAGAGTAATAGTGAATGAGTGAGATTTAAAATAATCCCAAGTACAGAAGAAAACTTTTCCTGCATGTCCGTCTGTGCTCTTCGTCACTCTCTCAGTCACTCACAGCACAAGTAGGTCAGTGCTCCAGATCCTCTGAGCTTTACATGGAAACAAAAAGGACACGGAGCTGAAATTCAGTCAGCGTTCGTCACTTTATAGTAAACGCAAATCATTTTTTTACATTCTTATAAAATGATATTTGATTTCTGTCTTTTTGAAAAGATGATTTGAATCTTTGAGGATTTTCATGTGTTTTAGACATTATTTTACAAGAAACAGAAACACAGACGTTTTAAAATATTATCTGATTCTGCAAAAAGACTTGAACATGTCACACTGAGAGACACCACAGCATAAACCTACCTTTGGTTCAAAGTCTCAAAATAATGACATAACTGGACCATCACTGACAGGAAGCCCTTAGTGTCTACACTTCGTCCTCACGTCTTCTTCTGTCTGTGTGTGCGTGTGTGCTTGTGCAGCTGTCCGGAGCAGAGAAGCCCCCTGCTGGAGAACCAGAGAACAACGCCTCATCATCATCCGCAGCGGCAGCAGCAGGAACAGAAGCTGCTGCAGATGGAGGCAGCAAGGTGACACATCCACCACCGAGCTCGAGCTCTGAGACGCCACGTCTGCCTGCAGCTCGTCTGGAACTCTTAGCTTTAACTTTATCTCTAGCAAGTTACATTAAAACCTAAGCTAAAATCTCAGCTCTGTAACATATAGTAATGACACTGAGCAGATGATGTGATTCATCAGATCATATCCTGAGGTAAAGGCAGGAAGTGCATAAATACTCTTACCTGTATAAAAGTACCAAAGTATTAGTATCAAATTAATTTAAAGGTGCAAATTGTACGATATGGACACAATTTTAGTTTAAAAGATGAACATAATGACTTTACACACTCAACAGAATATAAAACAGTGTTGATGTGTTTTGTGATGAGTTGCTGCCTCCTAGTTAACTACCATTGAATTCTGGCCATATTTTACAAGTTACTCCTTTTTTAAGTACGAAAAATAAAACTACTCGGACAGAAAAATACATATCATTGGGTTACTGTTATTGGTGCAGTAATGCGTGTTATTTTAATACTTTATATTCTGCTGGGAAATTTAATCAGCTCCAGCATTTGTTAGTTGATAATATTTTATATTAATAGTCTGAATCTGCAGAGTAACCAAAATTATTATTTTATTAAAAAGTACATTTATTCAAGTAAAAAGTACAATATTTCCCTCTAATTTGTGGTGGCGTAGAAGTTTAAAATTATATGAACTGGAACTACTCAAAGCACAAGTACCTTAAAACTGTACTGACATGCAGTATTTGAGTAACCGGTGAAACCTCCCTCCAGGTGGAGATATTCTGGCTGCTCTCCATGCTCGCTAACAGGGATAAGGAGGAGATGTCCCGGACTCTGCTGGCTCTGTCCAGTTCTCAGGACAGTTGCATCGCTATGAGGAAGTCCGGCTGCGTCCCTCTGCTGGTCCAAATCCTGCATGAACCTCCGGGTGGCAGCGGTGGCCCCGGGGAGACCGGAGCAGGCGGCACGACGACAGGCTGCAGCCGAGAGGCCAAATCCAGAGCCAGCGCTGCCCTCCACAACATCATCTACTCCCAGCCAGACGAGGGCCAGGCCCGCCGCGAGATGAGGGTGCTGCACATGCTGGAGCAGATCCGGACTTACTGTGACAGCGGCTGGGACTGGATAGAGAGCCATGCAGGGACACCTTCACCCGGGGGAACCAAAACCACTGGTGAGAAAAGTTCCTCTAAACACCAAGGGGGTTTTAGTACCGTGTGGAAAATAACCCACAGTGAAACCTTTCTGTCTCTTCTGCTGTTTGCCGTCTCTTCTGCAGACATCCCTGAACCTGTGGACCCTCAGATCTGTCAGGCCACGTGTGCCATCATGAAACTCTCCTTTGAAGAGGAGTACAGGCGCGCCATGAATGAGTTAGGTTGGTGAAACATGTTCAAGCCTTTTGAATTCCCAATATCAGCGTCACATTCGGCTAAGACCTTTGTGTTTTTCTTTCAGGTGGTCTGCAGGTAGTGGCCGATCTAATCCACCTGGACCAGGACATGTACGGTATGCAGAACGACCCCATCAACATGGCTCTGCGCCGCTACGCAGGGATGGCAGTGACTAACCTCACCTTCGGAGACGTCGTCAACAAGGTACAGAGAAACGTGAAGCTGTGATGGTTTTAACAGCCCTGCACTAATCAGCAGGCAGTGAGTCCAACAAACATGACAAATTGTTGGAATAAAAAGGTGTATTATATTGCATGAAAAGGTTCATTTCAAGACCAAGAGCAACCTGATGGATGTTTTCCAGGTGTGATGTGATAATCACAAAAAAAACACAATGTAAATGCTGCTGTTAATCACGTCCACCTCGTCTTCCTTTAGGCCACCCTGTGCTCAAAGAAGAACTGCCTTCAGGCTCTGGTGGCCCAGCTGGCCTCAGACAGCGAGGAGCTTCATCAGGTGGTCTCCAGCATCCTGAGGAACCTGTCCTGGAGGGCCGACATCAACAGCAAGAGAGTCCTCAGAGACATTGGCTGTGTCTCTGCACTGATGACCTGCGCCCTGCAAGCCACAAAGGTGACGGAAAACAAACCAGCCCACAGAGTGGAGACACAACAATAGCAGATTTATTTCAAGAGATGGTGTGAATAAAATACTATCGGAAACAGTACTGGCCGGTTGCTTTGAAGCGTTTTAAGATTTCTTTTGAAGAAACAGAGTTGTACATTATGATTAAGTGCTCTGCAGTGTGGTTTAACCTGATGAATTCAATAACGTTTCTTAAAGTACCAGTTTGACATTTTGTGAAATATGCCTCTCAACCTTCGGGCTGGAGTTAGATGGTCATGTTGATGCTGCTCTCATATCTACAGCCAGCAGTCGCTTAGCTTGGCTTAGTCTAAAGTCTGGTCGCGGGTTCCAGGCAGCCGTCACTTCCCATTAATTTCTGTACAACACAAAAATTGATAGTAGATTCCTGAAACTTGCTTTAGTTTAGTTTAATTAACCACTCAGACTGAACATTAAGTCATTATTTATTCTTATATTAAGTTTTTCATTAACATCCCTTAGTCACGCTGATTAAGCACAGTTTGATTTGAAAAATCTGCTCTGAGTCTATTGAGTGTATTTTGCTCTTGTAAATGATAATAATGATTTTTTTGTTTTGCTGATTTTCCAGGAGTCAACCTTGAAGAGTCTCCTGAGCGCACTGTGGAATCTGTCGGCTCACAGCATTGATAACAAAGTGGCCATCTGTTCGGTGGACGGAGCTCTGGGCTTCCTGGTCAGCACGCTGACGTACCGCTGTCAGACCAACTCGCTCGCCATCATCGAGAGCGGCGGAGGGATCCTTAGAAACGTGTCCAGTCTGGTTGCCACACGAGAAGACTACAGGTAGGTTTCTGAGGCTCAAACACTGACTGAAATGTCAAGTGCTTTTGAGTGTGAATTTTCATTCTTGTCATTTTAAATTTGATAAAAGTTTGACAAAAAAAAGAAGAAATCCCAACTCAAGGCCCACATGCTAGCTTATTTTGCGATGCTTTCAACCACATCTCTATTCATGGATCTTGTTTTGCTTAGTTGTCATTAGAAATGCCATAATTGTTTATCTCTGGGCAGTATTCAAAGCAATTTGTACAGAGCTCAGCTGAAATGCTGCCTGATTTTGTTTTATAAATAATTCAATGCAGAATTTTTTCTAATAGAAAATAGCTAAATAAGAATTACTTCATGTAGATATTTATACCATAATACAAGGAAAAGAAACCTACAGATCTATGGAAGGAAGGAAGAAAAAATTCTTTATAAAATGGCTTGGAGTTGCAGTCCTTAAAAGGTAAATGTAGCAGGTAATAATTTGCTTCATCTGGATGTGAGAAATGTATTGAAATGCCTCTTACATCCTTTCATCACAGGCAAATCCTGAGGGACCACAACTGCCTCCAAACTCTGCTGCAGCACCTGCGCTCCCACAGCTTGACCATCGTGAGCAATGCCTGTGGGACTCTCTGGAACCTTTCTGCCCGAAGTCCAAAAGACCAGGAGCTTCTGTGGGACCTTGGGGCAGTTAGCATGCTGCGCAACCTTATCCACTCCAAGCACAAGATGATAGCCATGGGCAGCGCTGCAGCCCTAAGGAACCTGCTCACCAATCGACCCCTGAAATATAAGGATGCTGCAGTCGTATCTCCTGGCTCCTGCATGCCCTCACTCTACATGAGGAAACAGAAAGCTCTTGAGGCTGAGCTGGATGCCAAACACCTAGCGGAGACTTTTGACACCCTTGAGAAACAGAGCCCCAAGCACTTGACCCTGAACAAGCCACTACGGCACATTGAGAGTCTGGCGAAGGACTACGCGTCTGATTCTGGTTGTTTTGATGATGATGAGGCCCCCAATGTCTCCAGTAGCCTGGACACTGGGAGCTTCTCTATGCTGTCCATGTTCCTTACCAACTCTAACTTTTTGCAAAATCAGCCACGTAAGAGGGACAGTGAACCCGAAAGAGACACAGACCCACCTCAGATGATCGAGAAAAGACATGCACCTACTGACGATGTGGTATCTGCTGCAGCAGAGAAGCTAGCAAAAAAGATCACCAATACGGTGGCCAAGATCGACAGGTTAGTGGAGGACATCACCATGCACACGTCCTCGGAGGACAGTTTTAGTCTCAGTTCTGAGGACCACCTAGCGGACTGGCCTTATGGAATAGATGAACTCAATGAAGCCCGGGCAAAATCTTGCTCCCCCTGCCGTCTCTCTGACACAAGTAGCTTGGCCCACAGAGAACGACTCAGTAGAGCTCATGCCCTCTTGCGCCTCAAAACTGCCCATACAAGTGTATCAACAGACAGCCTAAACAGTGGAAGCACCAGTGATGGCTACTGTGGCAGCAAAGACCAGCTGCGACCTGCTCCAACAGCTCTAAAAATGCAACCACGACCCAACCAACTTGATCTAAAGGTGGCTCATCAAGATTACGTTAGTTTAGGGCCTTGTGTCCCGAATGAAACCAACCAGCAGGATATCCCTGAGAGAGATTCTGTGGACAACAAAGATGTGAAAGCTCTAGAGTCCAGCAGCACAGATGCAGAAAAGAACCAGGATCAGCCTGTACAAACACCTGTCAGTGCATCCACTAAAGTGTCCTCTGATGTCAGCATGACTTCAATTAAACTGTCTCCTTCTTATCAACAGGTTCCACTCATTCAGAGTGTGGCCAAATTTGGTGTAGCGAAGACAGCCATCAATGTTCAGGCTGCTCAGGCAATGAGGAGACAAGCATGGGTACCTACTGTTATGACTGGGGGGAGTATTACAAAATTTTCTCCAATGACCACCAGAAGTCCAACTATTGGGACAATGGAGACAGTCCAGAAATACTCAGTGGAGAACACCCCGATTTGCTTCTCCCGCTGCAGTTCACTTTCCTCCCTCTCCTCTGGTGATGGAGCTCTGGATGGACAAAGTGAGAATGAGCTGGAGAGTGACTCATCATTAGAAATAATTGAAGTGGAGGATGAAGAAGTAGTGAACAGACCTGAAGAGGATGAAACCTTGGAGGATTTGACTGACAGCCAGCTGTTGATGACAGACTCAAAAACCTTCCCCAGCAAAGAGACAGATCCCATCGAGATCCCCTGTCCTGTCAAAAGGGAAAAGGTGTTCCTCAGAGGAGCTTCACCAGCTGTACTTGAAGACAGATCTCCATCCAGCTCATCTGAAAACTACATACATGAGACACCTCTGGTAATGAGTCGCTGTAGCTCAGTCAGTTCACTGGGCAGCTTTGAGTCGCCCTCTATTGCAAGCTCAATCCAAAGTGATCCATGCAGTGAAATGATTGATGGAACAATAAGCCCCAGTGATCTCCCCGACAGCCCAGGGCAAACCATGCCTCCTAGTCGAAGTAAAACTCCATGCTGCGTTGAGCCAAATGGACCCGAAACACAGGCAGCAGGAGTAGCAGGCCAGTGGGAAAATAGCCTGCGAAAGTTCATGGATATTGCAGACTCCAAGGAAAGGTTTAACCTTCCTCCTGACCTGGACACCATGATTTACTTCACTGTGGAAAAGCCCACCGAAAACTTCTCTTGTGCTTCAAGTTTAAGTGCTCTGCCTCTTCACGAACACTACATACAGAAAGATGTTGAGCTGAAACTGACGCCCCTACTCCAGCAAAATGATAAAAATCTTCCTTTCCCTGATGAAGATGAGCAAGGACTTGACCATGGTGAGAGATATAGTGAGGGCAATTCAGATGATGACATAGAAATCTTAAAGGAGTGCATCAACTCAGCAATGCCCTCCAAGTTCAGAAAAGTAAGACCTTCCCTGATGACCACAATCCCTCCACATATTCTCAATTCCCAGATCCGAAAACCAATACATCTCCCAGTATACATGATGCTCCCGAATGGCAAAACCCAAATGTGTCCCGGCAGGAGAATTGTCATTCCACAAAAGGACCTCAAATTAGATGATTCATCCTTCACTGATTCTGCGGAAGGCACACCTGTCAACTTCTCCAGCACAACATCATTAAGTGATGAAACTCTTCAGTATCCAGTGAACGACAGGGGGGCTAAAGACTGCACAGCTAAAGGCATGAACAAACAGGAATTGCTTGACGATGAGGCAAAGAGGATCGAAGACTTGAGGATATTCTCACACTTCCACAAATCCAACAGGGTGAACTACCCCCCTGAAATACAAATGAACCGAACTACCAAGCATGTTGTTCCTACTCAGAGGGTGCTGATGCAAAGCAAAGAGGTAGCCGATAGGGTGGCAAGCCAAAGAAATCGTGATCAGTCTCCTAACCAACAAAAGAAGAGGCAATCTCAAGGCTCTGTCAGGAAACTAGATCTGCCTGTCATAAAGCAAACCACTAGTAACCTTAATGTGGGATCACAAAAAGGAAACACAGTCTTTAGAAAAGTGACCCATTCCTCAGGGGACAGTATCCACTTCTACGATAACGAAAATGGAAAAGAGGAAGTCATGAAGCAAACAAATAGGAAGCAGATCAGAGAAGCAAGTAGAAATACTCTCTCACGGAGCATGACAAATATTGGCAGGATTGATAATTGCCAAGGAAAGTCAAAAGGGTTTCACAGGATAAAACAGAATCTGATAAAGGATGAATCCCTGGGATGTTACTCACTCAGCTCCTCTCTCAGTTCACTGAGTGATGCTGAGTTTGAGGATCATAAATCAAAAGCCCAGCAAATATGGTACAAAAACAGACACAACAAGACACTGAATATGGTCCAACAAACAAAGCCTAAGACCATTCACAGTCAATATGAAGAGCCAAGCTCGCCAAGCTCTGTCAGCATGGACTCAGAGGATGACCTCCTTCAGAAATGCATAACATCTGCCATGCCCAAGCAGAGAAGGAAGCTTGCTGCCAGGAAGAAGAAAGCAGAAAATACTCACAAACAAAAGGCCTCTGATGAGTGGAACATGGATGAGGAAATGGATAGCGATGATACAGCATGGGATAAAGATTCAGACCTCAACAGTGTTGAATGGAGAGCCATACAAGAAGGGGCTAATTGTGTTGTCACTGGGCTGCAGGCATCAAAGTCTCAAGAGCCATCTTCTGAAGAGACTGAATCAGTCCTTTCCTTCATGTCAACGTCCAGCTTCACGCCCAAAGAGAGAAAATTTGCAAAAGATAAAAAGGCTAATAAACCCCTAGACTTCGCTCAGCGCAAGCCAGTTCCAAACTTACCTGTGGTTTTCAGAGGCAGGACAGTGATCTATACACCAAAAAAAGAAACCGCTCCATCGCAAAGACCTCCTCCCAGAAAAGTACCACCCAAGACAGATGCTCCAAAGAATCCAAACCTTGCTCAGCACAGATCAAAGAGTCTTCACCGATTAGGTCACCCACAAGACACTGAACTGTCTTTGCCAAAGAGGAGCTCTACTCCACCTCCAAGGATACCAAAAAGTTCATCCTCTGGATCATCGCAAACCTCTACACCATCCAAACAGTCACAGAAGAAGATAACATCCCCAACTCAGACAAACAAAACCATTCAGAAAAAGAGCGTTTCACCAACTAGTAGTCCACCAGCTAGTAGTCCCCATGAAAGAAAGGGACGCTCTCCTGTTGTGAATCAAAATGAAAAATCCCCACCACCTAAAACTCAGAAGTCACCTGTCCGAATCCCTTTTATGCAAAATTCAGTCAAGGCTAGACCTCTCTCTCCTCTAGTGACAAACCAAGCGACCACCAAACAAACTAATCAGGTGAATGGGAAAAGAGTGTCACCTGCCAATCGATTTGAACTGGTCAGGATGACTTCTGTCCATTCAAGTGGTGGTGAGTCTGATCGCACTGGGTTTTTGAGACAGCTGACTTTCATTAAAGAATCAAAGACTGTGCTGAGACGTGATGGCTCTGCACGCAACATGCCCGGATCCCAGAATGGATCCCCCCGCAGAGCAGTTCCTGGAGCTTCAGCCGTCTTCCTCTGCTCATCACGCTGTCAAGAACTGAAGGCAGCTGTGCAAACCCAAAGAAGGGTGCAAGTAAAAGAGTCAGGACAAGCACAGCAAGGCAAAAGGTCAGACCATGGCCTTCAGAAGCAGACTACAACCCTCTCTAGAGCAACCTCCAGTGAAAGGGACGTATCTACAAGGCGTCCAGGCAGGAGAACTAGCTCTGAAAGTCCCTGCAGGGTTGCTAAGCGAAATGATCCGGGCAGAGTATCTGGAACCAGACAGCAACAAGACAAAGATACCTTTAAGCGTCATGCCTCGTCACCAAGCATAAACCTACTGAGCCGAGTAACAAGCCGTTCTTCCCTCCGCTCTTCATCATCTGATTCCAGTGGAAGAGCAAAGAGCGAGGACGATACAAAGAAAAAGGGGCAGAAATCTGCATCACGACTACATGACAGAGTCACTTGGAGGAGGATCAGGGATGAAGATGTACCTCAGATCTTGAAAAGTACTCTGCCAGCCAATGCATTACCTCTGGTGCCTTCTCCTGATGGGGAAAAGCCAAAGCCACCAGCTCTTCCAGGTAAACTGCCAACCATTCTACTAGCATCTCGCAAGACAAGTGACGCAACAGTCCAGACAGAAGACTTTTCAAACAACAAGATCAATTCAAGCACCTCTCCGACGGTTGAAACAGATCCGGTGATCTCAGAGGAAGTGGCGAGACTAGCGCTACTCAGAAAGATTAGCGCCACCTCTGGGAGTAACCTCCTGGATGGAGACTCGGATGGATCCCTGAGGAGCCACAGCACGGTCTCCACAGGAACATCAGACTGCCACGTGAGCGGAGTTGTCCATTTCCGCCAAGGATCTCCCAGCAAAGCCGCCCGAATTACTCCATTTAATTACGTCCCAAGCCCCATGGCCTGCTGCCTACAAGACGCACAGAGCCAAGGAGCCACAATCAATAAGAAGTCAGTGGGGAAAAGTGAGTCGTTGGACGTTTAGTGAACAGCATGGAGGACTCCACTGCTTTCCTGTATGACACTCAGCACTCAGGTGGACAGAAAAGGAGTGTGCTGGACCCTATACCTCGGGTATTGACCCTTTACTTTCCCATTCACTGAATTCCTGAATTCACTGAAGTTTTTCTCTCTGAAAAATTGATCACAGCTTCCATCTACCATTCATACAGGGTGGGATGTATGCATTGAGACGGGTCTGCCATGAACAGACCATCAATAACTTTTAGAGATGCACTTCAGAGAAAAATCTCAGATGAAATGGAAGTGCATCTTTTTGTACTTTTTGTATTTGTAGAGTAACCATTGCCTGGTAGAAATGTAGTGAAAGCATAAAGCAAAAGACAATTAACTTAATTTCAGCACATAAATCACCATCGGTCTCCTGGACAGAATCGACAGAAGAAAAATATTATGCAAACTTTTGAAGGACAACTTAGCTGGACTTCTACCTGAAAAGGTACAAACTCTGGCAGACTGTTGACAGACTTTCACAAAGAACACAAATACACTGACATGTAATGTCTTTTTTTACATACAGTACATCAAAGCTTGGGGCCTCACCTCTCAACTAAATATGAAACACTGTTAGCCTTTCCTGTTATGGAGCCTAGTGGGGTTGGGGTACATTTTCGATGAAACATTTCTTCAAATTAACGTATTCCGTTTGTATGTGTAGGTGCCTAGATTACACTATATTCTTGGACTGAGATATGTGGATATACTTGTTAGCAGTCTGCACAATACTGTGATATCCAGTGTTTAGTGTCACTAAAAGTTTTGCGAGATACAAATTAGAGAAAGATGATAACTTGCAGGTTTGGTTTGGGTAGAATGTTTAAAGTCAAGGTATTTAATCTCACTGACATAAATATCCTAAAAATTAAATATTTCCATGAATCTGTCCTACTCAGTGATTTGAACTGAAAGTGACAGTTGAAGTGACTTTAATGGCCTATACAAGCAGAAATTTTATGGGATTGCTGTCTTGGTGTAAGTGAGATGGCAGATTTCCAATATAAAATCTCCCACAGCAGATATCATCAATGTCACCCAGCATTATTTTTCTCAAATAGTTATTTTGAAGTTTTGTTTTATCACAAATATTTCACCTCAACACCTGCTGGACTCCAGTTTCATCACTGCTGCAGAAAATATTATAGCAAATACCATAATTTTCAAAACTGTCAGCTGATTTGGAGTAACTTCTTGCTCTCCTGTACTCTTTGTCTTAATCAGTATTGTAAATAACTTGCAGATATACAAAATCTTCAAAGCTTCCTGGTGGGCAAAAGAATCTCTGACAGCATGCTAATATATTCACTGACTTAACGTTGTGGAAGCGGGACGACATTCAGTGATAAAACTAGCCATCTGTATTCAAGTGCTGCAGTCACCTATAAGTCTACAAACTGTCAGCGTAGATGAACAAAGCCTCTGTTAATCGAATGTGATGACGTTATATTTGCATTCGCTACTAGATTCAGACAGTTTGCTGTTTAGTATTTCCTGTCAACAAAACATGACTACTCGATTGGATGACGATGGGCTCTGAATGGATGGACGTGTGTGCTTACAGCAGTTATCCTCTGGAAGTCTTTACAACGTGTTCATATCTGCTTAACTGTGTAGCTGTAAAAGTAGTGATAGGTCGAGAACAAGTTGAATATAAAGACGATGCATATTCTCTGTAGTTGTACCATCACTTCCATGTGTTTTTCAGGGATCAAAGACAGCAGACTGCTGGGTGGAATGAACATTAATCTAAATTAAGGGGCTGTTTAGTCATAAAAACAAGGTTTTGCATTATAATGTCACCCTAGTGTATTTCCAAAGCATGTTTTGACCTTAAGTCCCAATGGCCCTTGTCAGAAATGGAAGTGATACACCAACAAAATCTAATATCTTCTGAGTATCACACTCACCCACAGCGTCTGGGACCAAATGAGGGTCAATGTGATTTTGAGCTTGTGAAAAGATGTTTTACAAATAATTTCAAAGTGTCTGCACATCACAGTTTGTTTAAACTAAACGTGAGAAATCCACATTTGCCAAACTGTAGAAGAAAGTTGAGCCTGTGCACAAATGACACAAAGACTCTGAGGAAAAACTGCTTTAGTGAACGTTTAACTACAGAAAACAGTTTGAATACTGAAGTTAAACATGAAAATATGTGGAAATCTCTGCGCTAATATCATTTATGCACCGTTTTGTTTTTCCACAAACTGGTCTGTGCAGAATATCACAGTAGTTCAGCTCATTCAGATTTTGGTTTCACATGATGTGTAACCACAGAATGTTTCTGTTAATTTCACAAAAAAAAAAATCTTAAAATCTTTTGTCCCTCAAATGAGCCCAGAACTCAAGGCTGGAAAGGTGGATTCATCAGCTTTCTAGTTGAGGGTTTGATACTGAAAAGACAGACTTTGGAAGGAGAATCACTTCAACAGCCCCTAAAAGCAAAATCAGGAAGAAAAGATGAACGTGTGTGATTGAGACATACAGGGCGTTTATGGTTCCATGTTTAAAAGCCATCAGAAGGTCCTGGAAGTCTGCCATCGCCATCGGCGGCCTTGTTCACGTCTGGCTGTAGATGAAACTTCCTGTCCAAACTAATGCAGGTGGCTTTCAGATGATGCAGTATTGTTTTGCATTTAGCATTTAATCTTTCCAATGCGCTAAATATTCTTGCTAAAATTAATCTAAACGTGCATGTGACTGAATTATCAGGAAATTAGATCAGCTGTTAGATGACTGTGGAGAGGAGGAAACCTTTTCCTATGGACATGAGTTATTATTATCTGATCAATGGCAGCGAAGTCTCAGCCTTTTGAACGTGAACACGGCCACAGAGGCGTATGGCGCCATGTGAAATAGGCAAGCGACGGAGGTGTGTCATAATAATTGTTTTCATCCAATAAAAAGTGACGTGTTTCATTAAGCCTCTGTGTCAGCTTTGTTTCGTCCAGACGCAGACGTGAAACCGTAAAAGTCTGGAACAAACTCTACTGAAGACGTGACGGTAAACGTAGTGCTTTTCATTTGCTTTTGTTGTGACATATTCGCTGACGCCATGAAGGGTTTGTTCACACTGAACAAGCAGTTCCTGAGGCGACACAACAACGTCAAGTGCTGTCAAATCTTATTGATGCCTCAGTACACCAAACATGAAGTAACTGCAGGGAGGTGGGCCGAATTTAAAAACCCGATGTTCCTGTCAGTGTGTTTAGAACAAAACTTCACTCTGTAAGAAGTCACTTTCTATCGTAACAAAACATAAACGGCAGGTGTCAGGTCACTTGAATGAAACTCAGTTTCAATGGTGGGTTCCGGTGTTGGGTTCCATACAAACACTGGAACAGGTTTTTTTCTTCCTGTCAGGGTTAGACCAGAAGTTAGACGTCAGTGATGGAGGACTAAACAGTCCTACAGCTAACGAGGCTTCAGGAGTCTGTCAGACAAGCCAAGTCCAGAGCCTCTGAAGTTCATCTTTAGTCCAAATTCTCTTTTCTGTTTCACTGAGCTGCAGTCAACAGAATTCTGTACTGAAAAGACTTGAAAGACGTCTCCTTGATTTGATCAACTCAGACGACTGAAGCGTCATCAACTTCAAACAACTTTGGAATAAGAATCTCTTCATGTCCAGTACGGACAGAGTGAGAAGAAACCCGTTTGCTATGGGCTCAGAGGAAACGGCTCGTGTTGCCCAGCAGACGCGTGACTGCGTCTGAAGTTTCCAAGATGTGAAAGACTTTCAAAGGTTCAATGCTTCGACCGTGATTATTTTCACTTCAGGACCGAGATGAGAGGATGAGAACTAACTGAACAAGCACTTCATCTGTGGTCAAAACGAGACAAAGAGCGACCTCGCGTTCAACCAGAACACATCAGCACCACACACGTCTGAGCTGATTCACAACACGCCGAAATGCCTGACAAATCACTTACTGCTTTGATCACTGACAATAATGATCACCTTTAATCAAAAAGGGGTCTTTACAACTTCAGAACTGGTTTGCCTTCGGTCAGTTCATCATTTTAATGGTTTTAGTGACTGGTGTCCAGGAAAAACACACGCAATTTGTCACTCGGGTTGACATTTAGTATTTTAAACTGCTTGATGAGCGGGAGGGATCAGTAAACACTGCATGAGCCAAAACCTCAGTCTTTACTGTAATCCTTCAGCTGGACGGGCTGGAACATGTTAGCGCTAAAAAAGAAAAAATATCAAACTTTTGCTGCAGCTGACGTCAGAAACAACACATTCAGCTATGGGGTCAGAGGTCAGCCAACGCTGGGGCTCCTGAAGCACCACCAGTGCCTGGCTCAAGGGCCAGATGTGAGCCGAGCCACCAGGGCCACTGCACCGAGAAGCAGAAGAGAGTCTCTAACTGAAGGTGAAGAGTCACAGCGCTTGACCTTTGACCTCTGCCACGTCTTCCTCCAGCTGCTTCCCCGCAACTTTCAGCTCCTCCCTCTGCTGCAGCAGACGACCTCGAACCTCTTGCAGCCGCTCGTTCAGCTCCAGATACTGACGACACTGCTGGAACCTCAAGTCCACATCGCTGTCCGAGGACCGCGGCGAGTCTGAGGAAGGAACACGAGAACAGTCGGAACCACAGGAGAACCGGGCAGGGAAGAACAGGTTCTCATGCTGTTTACTGACTTCATCAACAGAGGAAACGATGAGGGAACATGGGTGTATAAAATTCTGCGTTGTGTTCAAGACCGTAAATGACAACAGGCTGCATTATAACATCCTGCGATTCTGTTCAAATGTGATGCAGCTGCAGTACTGGACAGGCCCGAATGGACTTACCTTGTCCAGTCTGCTCCAGGATGCTGAAGACTGGGTCGTTGGGAGCGGCTTTATTGATGTCCTCCAGGATCTGGTCCACAGTGGGAGGGTTAGGACGGCTGGGCAGAACCACCCGCTTCTTATTTTTAGAGCCAATATTCATCCTGCTGCAGACCCAAATTCACCTTCCACATGTGCGCACAAACAGTTTCTGAATGAAGGAGGGGTGACAACGTGAAATTATCTGTGTACTAACTTACTCATCAAGCTACAGCCTGCCAACAGTCTGACACCATCCCCAGATCTCTGTTGAACTCTACGTTAAATTAAGAAATGATGAAATCAATGAATTGTATCTGTGAACGCATACGGAAAACGCGCCAACAACGGATTAAAGTACATTTACCAATTGCCACTTCTTACGCTTCAAGTACCCGATTTAAATAAAGAATCCGCTTCGTGGGTCAGTTACCAGTTTCCGCCGGCTGTCGTCCTGCACAACACGCGAGGACAGCAGTGCTAACTAGACAATTAAATCGGTCTAGACGTGGAATTTGATGCAGGCCGGTGAAATATTTCTAAGCCGAATTTAAGAAAAAGATCTTACTAATAACAAAAGCCCTTCGGCTAAGACATAGAAACACGTTAGCTTTGCCCATAAGCAATTATAGTTTTACTTCTACCACCGTCTTAGGGAATTCGGCATTTTGTTTGAAGGAGTCAGGACTGCACTCACTGGTCGTTCTTACCGGCGTCTGGTCGTCACGTGGAGCGTCTCCGCATTAACGCTATTCAAACTTAGACTTGACTTCAGAGGTGAAGCAAATGAAAAAACGGAATCAAAGCACACAAACTGGTTAGCAATAACAGCTCCAAGCCGCTGGACAGACGTACTGCATAGTACGTCAACGTCTTACCAGCCACGTCAGTACGTGACAGTGGACGCAGAGAGGCCACGCCTTCCTGAAACGTCAGAATTTCTGCTCCGCTCAGAGGATTCTTGTTTTTGGTCCTTACTGTAACAAAAGCCTTGAAATTCACTTCTAATCACTTCCATTTTCTCAAACTTAGTTCTACATGATAGCAGTTCATTTGTAGTGTGCAGGTGAGCCCAAATATTGATCTTTTGTGCTGACACTCAACAGTTTGTCTGACGCCCTCTGCTGGTTCAATCAATGATAACTCCCGGACTCTGTGTCAGTCAGATATATATATATGTATATATGTTAATACATACAGCAAAATTCTCTTTTTTATCTTTTTTTAGCAGCTCGGATGAAAAACAGAAAGACCACATGGTTATTAGTATTTATAAAAGTAATGCACCTATCAGCTGTACTGTCTGGTCGTGCTGAACAAAGATGGTGAACATTATACTGTATGAACGACAGAGCGGTCAAGCCGTTTTGTGTCATTCAAATTAGTACATTTTATTTCTTGTCACAATGTCATTGTCATCTCAAGGACATCATCTTATTTTGTTTACAAATAAAATAAAAATATATTGCAGAAATCACAGCCACAAACGGGGACGCACAGCATCACTGATGTGTATCTGCTGTCCTTCCCTGCAAGGCGAGCACGGTGGCGAAATGATGGCGAGCTTGAAGTGATTAGCCTGTTTCAGGTGCTTCACGTCTGAAAACATTTCCCTGCGACCTTCCCCAAATCCTCAATAAACACACATAACCAACATTAAAACCATAAGAGACGGTTTTGTGAGATCGCAGGCTGTTTTACATCAAATCCTGGAGTATAAATGTAACGTATCAGGTATAAAAAGGAGCTCAGTCTCTGACAGGTGAAGAGGAAAACCTTTGCTCTGCGCTCTCTTCCTCACTGAGGCTCCTCCTCTTCCTCTGCTGCTATCTGACGGACTGAAAGAACAGGAAGAAGGTGCTGAAGTCAGTCAACGCCAGGTGATGCATTATGGGATTACTTATAATTAATAATCTATTCATTTCCTAAGAAGTCTTAACTAATTACACCCAACACATTTCCAAATAACTCATTCAAACGAATTATTGTTATAAACTCGATTCTAATCAATACACATGCAGGTCAGCTGAAAATGCAAAAGTGTGAAATTTAACTACAGACAAACACAACACAACAGACACGATAAAGTGTCCAACAGGAAGCTAACTGATGTCTGGTTTCAGTCTTTCACAGGAAACAGAAAGCTGCTTTCGAAGTGGGAGGTTACAGACGGTTATTATTTATCAGTTTAAAATACAAACCCTTCTGGTGATGGGGTTACATTTTAAGATTTAAGACTTTGAGAAAATTGAGAATTCGGTATAAAGACATTTAAGAGTTAAATCACATGATTCTGAGACAAAATGAAGTGCTTTAAATGGTCTCAGCCCTCTAACTCTCCGTGTCAGTCATCAATACAGTGCTGATCAATACACTGTGCTGCTTGGCGATAATAAAACAACTGAATTATTTCTGCGGATGAATGAAATCTGATTATTGATTATTATTTGTGGTGGTGTAGTCGAAATATTAGACGCCGTCTGAGTGTGCATCTGCACAACAAAAACATTTCTATTTCACATGAAAGGCGTCCTGCGCAGAAAGCCGAAGAGCTCGGCGTGACGAGTTCTGCTTTTTGTTTGTCACCCCCTGACTCACCGTCAGTCGACACTGAGCTCATCCTGACGAGCAGACATGCACAACAGACAACAACTGACAGTTAAAAACAAGTAAACATCTGCTACAACTACTGCGCTCCTCCCTTCACACAGAGAAATATCTACAGTGTGAGAGACATCAAACACCTCATCCAATGGGAGTGTAACAGGAAGTGCTGCTGCATTCGTAACGGTAACGAAGGCCTTAAAGCAACGCTGAAAACCGTACACATAAAATGATTAAAGAACTCAACACATGGGTCATGTTTTTATTTCATCAAGGAAAATGCATCATATCCACGAAAATCAGGGAACTCAAGAGCGTACCCTGCTTTATTTTATCAGGTATTAAATAAAATTATCAGTATTTTACTTGAAACTTGGAACTGGATCTGGAAAACCAGACAAATTTACCTTAATTCACCGTTAGAATAGCAGCAGGACCTCTAAAGTCATCTTCTTGTTATGCTAATCGTTGCTTTAAAAACTAGTTTTCCATGTTGGCTAATAATGACAAACTTCACCTGAAAAAATCCCACAAAAAATGAACTAAAGCTTTTTCTCTTTTGGGATCATTAGCTAAACTAATGAGGGCTGGCTAACAGCAGGTCTCCAGGTCTTCAGCCAAACCTGCAGCCCGGCACCACCGAAGAGAAACGCTGCTTCACCTTTAAACCATCACAGCACTGATGTTCTACGGGGGTCACCGAGGTTCACGTTAATTCTGTTCACACAACATTCACTGTGAGTAAATCTGCTACTAACACCAAACCAGTGGACTTACCATACTGGTTAACCCAGGAAAGGCTGGACAGGCAGCAGGACAGCTGGGTTAGCATGTTTAGTCCTCACCTCAAGTCAGCTCATTTTTTATTTTCTTCTTTTTTTCTCCCATCAGCAAAATGAAGATGTATTGCTATATTTATTTGAAGATGAAGAGTGCTGTGCCAAAATGCAAAGTTTTTCTGAGGGTGATGCTGCTGGGTCATTAAAAACTAAAAGGCCGTCAGGAAAGTGAAATCAACAAATTACACAGCAATGTGGTCCGCAGTTTGTGAGATATCTCAGGTTAGCTGAACGCACAACCCAACCAACAACAGCATGGCTGCACTGAAAATACCTGATGAAACAGCATGTAAAGCGCAGACTGAATCCACTAACACCAAATCACATTAAGAAACACAGAAGCTGCAGCTTAAAAGGTCCTGCAGGTGCTGCACATCTACATGATCTACTTCTATGAATGCTGAGGGATTGGAAGGTCAGCAGGGCGAGGAATTAGTGATGCTGGTGAGTCAGAACATGGTTGGCCTATCTTATCATACATACTGGTCGATCTTCACTTGGCTGTGATGGAGCCACTTTGGCTCCTGATGTTTCTCCCGATGAACTCGGTAAACTTCTAGGTTCAGGCTGGGCGACCGGCGGCACCGGATTCACCAGAGCTTTGTTCTTCATCAGTGTGGTCAGGACTGAAGTGAGGGAAGGTAGAAACATTCTATCAAAAAATGTTTATTGATGGTGATGTTTGGTGAACTAATGGTGATTGATGTTGAACTTGTCTCTACCTTCTCTGGTGAGGTTCTCAGCGGCATCCATGGCCTTCCCGCCGAGGTTGCTCACCATATTGTCCACCATGGCTTCATGGCGGAGGAAGACGGGCCGAACCACTTTGTTGTAGATGATCTGGGAGCCGTTCCACGACATTGGGGCCATGCACCACAACAGGAAGAGACACTGGAACCACAGAAGACAGAAAGACATGGATTGCTAGGCTTTCTGGACAAATCCTGCTATACTTTGCTGCTTTCTGAGTTCATCTTTGAGTTTGTAGAGTGATCATGACTAAAAATGGTTAGAATTCCATATTGATCCAGATTGATCATATTATCCCAGGGGGATGGAGGAGATGTGTTCCTGCAACTTGTGGAAAATATAAAACTGTACTGTCAGGTTAGTCTGCTTCCATAAAGGCAGACTGAAAGGACACTCTTCAACCCTTGTTTCTTACTTTTTCCAACATAATGGCACCCATCATTGACATTAGCGTTAGGTCAACACCAATGGGCTTGACAATTGTGGGTTCTCAAGTGTTTTCTCACCTTAAAAGCATAGTAGAATGGAAACCAGTAGAGGAAGATATCAGAGAAGAACTCGCCAAGGCTGAAGACACCATACACCACCCAGTATGTCAGCCATTTTGTGTCATCTTCTTTGCTGGGACTTTCAATGGCTTTGATTCTGCAGAGACAAGAGGAAATAACCTACCAGGAAAACTCAGCTGAGCTTTTCATCACAAATAGCACCTGAACTACTGAACAAGTGCGTCTGAGACGTACGCTTGTACAACCAAGCAGAACTTTGGTGAGGGCTTCCACTTCATGTGTGTAATCTGTCCCCGATTCTATCAGCTTCCATCTTTGACTGTTGCAGTCCATCTTGTTTGTTGCAGAGGAATTACGCCATGGAGAGAAAGGCTGGGATCAGGACTACTGCGCTGATCAGAGACCTCCGACACACTCAACCTCAGACAGAAACTCCATCCATCCATTTTCTATACCGCTTATCCGTCAGGGTCGCGGGGGGGCTGGAGCCTATCCCAGCTGACTACGGGCGAGAGGTGGGGTTCACCCTGGACTGGTCGCCAGTCAATCGCAGGGCCAACACACAAAGACAGACAACCACACACTCTCACACTCACACCTAGGGGGCAATGTAGAGCAGCCAATTAACCTAATGTGCATGTTTTTGGTGTTGTGGGAGGAAGCAGGAGAACCCGGAGAAAACCCACGCAGGCACAGGGAGAACATGCAAACTCCACACAGAAGGGCCCAGACCGGGATTCGAACCTGGAACCCTCTTGCTATGAGGTGACAGTGCTGACCACTGCACCACCGTGCCGCAGACAGAAACTCTTTGTGGCTATTTGCTGTATTGGGTTTATTTTGACCTGATCGACAGGCGGTGACCGGTGTGCCAGTCGACACTGAGGCTGGTGGTCGCATGAGGAAACGTGTGCGTTTTACTGGAAGCAAATAAATATAGCAATGTGAGAATTGTTCACTTACAACAAGTGGTGATTTGGCTCTCTTACAGCAAGATGATTTCCAAACTCTTAATCCCACCTTACAAAATCGTGATCGATTCATCCATTTTGGTTCATTTTGGATCAGCACTGTCAGGAGACTTTGTGAATTCATGTTCATACGCACAAATTCACTCCAGCTTTGTGCGTGAACCCACAAGTGATGATGAGTGAACTCACTTTAGTCTGCAGATGTCTGATGAGATGTCACTGATACATCATATAGACAAAAGTATTGGGACACACTTCTTTATTATTTACTTCAGGTGAGGAATGGGTTTCCCACAGAAACACTCCAACATGTTGTGGAAAGCCTTCACAGAAGAGTGGAAGCTGTTAGAGCTGCAAAGCTGTCTGAGTGTTTACAATGAGACGTCATTAAAGTCCCTGTTGTGTGATTGTCCCAATACTTTTGTCCAAATACTGTACCAGTGTGGCGTATTTCTGTCTCAGTTTCCAGGTCATGTCATGTCCATCACAGTGTTGGACAGACACGTCTCTGTGAGTGAAGGAAACGGCAATCGGATCAGTATCTTAACACAAACAAATACTCACGAATAATAGGCTGGATAGACAAAACCAATCAGGTTGCAGAGGAGAGAGGCACCATATCCATACACCAGGTAGAGTCCTGTCAGTGAGACGGCACCTGGACGAGACACACAGAGGACAGACATCAAGTCCACACTGGTGCACAGAGTTTTTTCACTTTCTGAAAGCAAATTTTCTTTAATTCCCAACAAGATTCTTGACTGTGTCCATGTGTTCACTCTCTTGTTCCAGCACTGCAGCTCAGAACAACACGTGGAAACTCTCATTTCGTATTAACTTCTCCAGTCAGGGTTCTGTTTAACATCTTGGCCTGCTTGATGTGAACATGCTGAAAGTTGATCAGAAATGTTCCAATAAAGTTTGACAAAAGGAAAGAAAAACAGCGAAAAACAAAAGACCCACACTGACTGATCTGTTTATCCTACAAGTTCAGTTCTGTGACTGCAGCTGCAGCCACAGCATGTAAAATGCTACAGCAATGGTACTAAAACAAGCTGACTACAGTTGATAACAGCAGCCATCTTAGCAGATCAGATGGTGGACCTGCTCAAACTGCCTGACAGAAATCCACCTGTCAATCCAACACCAATCAGGTGATTAATCAGAAACTGAACAACAACCGATCTGTAAGGAATTCCGCCTCTAAAATGAGTGAAACCGGGAACAGAAAACTGTCAAAGTCCAGTTAATCCACAGATGAATGTACAGAGTATATAACTAGAATGTAAATAGTGTACAAAACCCACGAAGATCCTGTGCAGATACTTGGACACAACACGTGAGCGAGCACCACAGACGCACAGGAAGTTGTGTACGAACGCGTCCTACCTCTGATCAGCTTATGTGGCGGTTCGCACATGGAGGCCGGTCTGCTCTGCTGCCTGTCTCTGTGGATAATCTGCTTTAGCGCTGGTGCAGGGGGCAGGGGACAGGGGACAGGGGACACTGTGCACCAGGCACTGCAGTGACATCATGTCACTGTGATCCACTGTATGAGCATCACTGTGAACAGGCTGCTGCTCGCCGCTCAGCCAGGCCTCAGGCTGACTGACGACCTGTCTCACCTCCCCCGCGCCCACAAAATCAAGGACCAACACCTTCAGCAGACTTCAAGTCAGGTTTTATTCTGCTCACGTCTGAAACAAACTCACAGAAAACTTCAGGTGTTTAAAAGCAGAGCTAAAACGTTCCTGTTTGCCACAGTCTATCACGTTCATTGTGTTTTCTGTTCCGTTTAGTGACAGTCATCTTGTTACAGCATCGTCTTCTTCGTCTTCTGTGGAGGTTTAACAACACTGTCGGGGCAGTTAGCTCCACCGGCTGTTTGTCTCCATCAGCCAGTGAACTCGTGGATCCACACATTCAGTCGTGTTTTCTTTCCATCATATCCTGTTAAAGTCGGAGCTACATTTGATGGAAACATGACGTTAGCGTGTGGGCGGTGCTACGAGCTGCTTCTGGGTCGTGTTTGTGTCCACCTGATGACACCAGGCAGTACAGTGGCTTTATCACATGACTGATTGATTAGAGAAACTTTAAGGACTTCAAACAGAGAAAATGATGCTGACCCAGAAAACTTCCAGACATTTCTAGGTTTGTGTTTGCAGACAGCAGCTGCTCGCTGTAGCTGGCAATTTGTTCACAGGAGGATTAACTGAATCCTCTTCAGTTTCCATTAACATGCGACAGGAGGGTACAGATGTACTCAATATGGTCTGAACCACAGGAGAACCAACAAACAGGCTTTCATCACGAATGAAGCTGAGCGACCACCAGCAGTTCACATACCCACTGCAATGATCTTCTTCTTGATCCCAGTTTTCTCCTCCACCTTCCCCAGGAAGTCTGTCACCACGTTCTTTTCGTTCAGAAACTTGTCCACGCGGTCTCTGATGGACGAGAAGATGTCCAGCAGGCCCATGGTCCTCAATCAGGTCCTCAAACAGCAGAGGAGTCCTACAGTACAACCTGCAGTGGGGAGAAACTCACAACAGAATGTAATCCTCTGACAGCAACAATCTGCTTTAATGAGGAGGAGGAGGAGGAGGAGGAGGAGGAGGGTTTAGGGTTTATCACTGTGCTTTGTGTTTCCTCATCACTGTGGACGATATGAAAAGTAGGCTGGTTCTTAATGACCTTGTTTTATTTTGAAAGGTCTCCTGCGCAGTCTGCCTCAGTAAAATAAAGAGTGATGAAACTGAATTGGACTTAGAGCCTGAAGGTGGTCAGTGGTTGTAACCACGGCACCAAAGTGTCCTGTCAAGACTCCTCATTCAAATGCATTCCAAAGCAACTAAATTTCTTTATTTTAAATTTGCAGGGTTACAAAAATGATTTTAACCCTAATGGGGTCCAAAGTCATGTGAATATTTTTTTAGCTCCACCTGTCCCAGAACTGCAGCTGGTAAGACTCTGGGACACAACAGATCCTCCACACCCTGCACTGACTACTGGGGCCACCTCAAATTCAATTCTAGTCCCTGCTGTTGATGGCTCGGGTCCATCCTACAGCCAGGACCCGGTTCAACACCACTACTGATCAGAATTCAAGAGGTGTCAAATCATCAGGATGCTGTTTGTTCATGTTTGGCTGTAATAAACACTGTGGCCTATAGGGGGCAGGACCGAAGACTGTCGACCCTGTAAAGGTTTTCTTAATGAAGCAGCTGATGTGAGGAGCTCTGACAGCGACAGGCCTACGCCTCCTCCCTCGCTGCAATGACATGAGGAATGCGTCCTGCAGGCCGACACACGTCTCCTCCTGCCGTCATGTCAGCAGATAAGGAACCTGTGGAAGACCTTCACTGCAGTGTGACAGAACGACGAGACCTGCTGAGAGGAGATGAGGGGATACCGATCCATCAAGTACACTTTGTTCATCTTCTGCTACTTCTTCTGGGTGAGTGGCTTTGTTTCTTCTGAGGGAACAGTTTGAGGATCACACACGTTCATTAGTCTGAACACTTTCAGCAGTGCGCATTCCTAAAGCTGTTGCACAATGTGGTTTAACTGCCACAGAGTTCAGCCTTCACCATCAGCACGACTTGACAGAAACAGGGCGTCTGGAAACAAACGTCCAGATGTTTAATTTCCTCTCGGGTGTTTCATGAAGTGGAAATGTAACAAAGAACGATCAATAAACCTGATTTCTTCTTGAGGATTCACAGAAAAATGTGCACTGATTTAAAGACAAAACTGCCATTACTTGTACACTATATGGACAAAAGTATGTGGACACGGCTCTGTATTTTCCATGTAGTAAAATCTTGTGATATTTGGATGAAAGCTTATTTCTGCCAGAAAGAAGGAAAAGGCAGTGAGATAGTGAGTCAGGATTTTAACATATGAAGGCAAAACTAAATGACTCCACATGCTAGAAATTCTATTTAATGGCTGTTCCAGCAACTAATATCACAGCAATCACAGATACCGAACCACACTGAGGTACTGTGAGAAGTGCTAGAAGTTGAGAAGTGACTTGTAATCTCTTCCCAGCAGAAATGGGCTTCATGGGCTTCCATATATTCTTCACAGGACTGTGAAGTGCCGAGGAAGCTCTTTCCTGTCTGCACTTCCTGGAATTTTCTTCACTTTTTCAGAAAGGCTTCTGTAAATTAGCACCGGCTTGTTTTGTCACACTGCGGTTACCAAGAATCGAAAATCAAGACTGAAGCTCGGCGTTTCACCTTCTCACCGCTCAGATCTCACTCAGATCGAGTTAGATGTTTCAGATGGATCTCAGGTTCACCTGACTCACATAGCTTCAGGTCTGAGGCCAGCGGCTGCTTCACGTGTGCTCATGTTTCTCTGTGACTCTGCAGGTCGTGAGCGCCGTCCTCATAGCAGTGGGCATCTACGCCAAGATCGCCAAAGAGAAAGGTCAGTCAGAGTCTTCCTAAAAAAGAAATCACATGACAGGATGTCACACACACACACGCAGAGGCTGTAAGTGTGTGCGGCAGCTTATAAAAACAATAAACCTGAGGATGAGCTTCCACTTGCTGTTACTTCTGGTCGTTCTGATTCAACCACATTTCCTCTGTGTGCGTAGATGTAGTTGACACCCTGATGTTGGATCCAGCTCTGCTCCTGATCGTCGTCGGCTCGGTGATGTTTCTCATCACGTTCCTCGGATGTTTTGGGGCGCTGCGTAACGCCACCTGCCTGCTGAAGACGGTACTGATCCCCGACCAGCTGATACCTGCTGGCCTCCCTGTGATTGATGTGATTTTTATTCTGCATGTCTGAGCTCTTACTGTTCCTGCAGTTTCTGGGGATCCTGGCGACCGTCCTCATCCTGCAGATCACCGCTGGCATTGTGGGATACCTCTTCACCGACATGGTACCGTCACATGGCTCTGATGAGATGGGAAGTGCAAAGAAAATGTAGACACATCACTTCCTGCAGCCTGGTGACTTTTTTCTGTGTAGATGAAGTCAAACTAAAGCACCAAAACCAAAATCAACTTTGTTGATGCTGCTGCTGGCCTTGTTTAGCTTATTTGAATGTCTAGTTTAATATTGTCTAGTTTTATATCTTTTTATATATATTCTTTTTATATTCCATTTTATATTCTATTTTCTGTTTAGCTTATATTCTATTTACCTCATACTTTTATATTTTTATATTCTACTTATTGCTCCCGGGACCTGAGTCCTAATTTTGTACCATAAACATGTGAATGTGAGCTGGTACGACAATAAAGATCCTTGAATCCTTGAATCCTTGAATCCTTGAATCCTTGTTCAGGTGATGGAGAGGACGGAGAGGCTGATGATGAAGGCCGTCGTCCGCTACAGGGAGGACCGGGACCTGGAAAACGCCATCGACTTCATCCAGAAGAAGGTGAAGAAGTGGAGAGCTTTGTGTCACAGTGATTCAGTGAGCCAGAGGCTGTTGTGCTGAGAGCTGGTTGTGTCTGCAGTTTCAGTGCTGTGGAGTGCAGAGCTACAACGACTGGTCCCATAACGTCTACTTCCACTGCTCGGATACCAACCCGAGCCTGGAGGCCTGCGGAGTTCCCTTCTCCTGCTGCATTGGCCAGCAGAACCAGGTCAGAACCACAGCCTGTGCAAACACGCTTTGAATTTCCATGTCTGTCAGTTCCTGGAACCAAACAAAGAAGAGTTCTCAAGTGGTTTTATTGTTGGTGCTGCTTTCTGTTTTCCCTCGTTGAAGAAACAAGCAAGTTGCAGAAATTTTCAGTTTTTGTGAAATTCCCATAAAATCAGTCCACAGGAGAGGGACAGAAGGTGGGGAAGAACAAAAACAAAATGACCTTCTCTTCTTGTCCAGACGGTGCTGAACACTATGTGTGGTTATGGGATGCAGCAGGCGGGCAAGCGTTTGGCTGGTCAGGACGTCTTCACCGTCGGCTGCCTGGAGAAGATCGTCTGGTGGGCCAAAAACAACCTGCTGCTGGTGGCCGCTCTGACTGCTGGTCTGCTGCTGCTCGAGGTTCAGTTCACATCCACAAAGATCAGATCATCATTTCAAATCTCTGAGATAGAGAAGCCCTCTGAGAGTAGATTTATTTCCACGATCAGGTATTTGCTGTTTTCCTTCGTCTCAGTTTTTACTTGACATGCACGCCGGACATCCTTCAGAAATGTTCAGGCACCAGTACACTCCAACAGAACTGCTCACCGGCCAGAACCAGATCCAAAAACCTTCTGTGGGGACACAACCATAAACAGCAGATATGCTTGCATGATGTTGTCATGCTGTGGGACTGTAAGAAAAATAGAGTTTCTGTTTGTTTTTTCTCCGGCAGGTTTGCATGATCTGCCTGGCTGCTGCTCAGATTTCCAGGATAAAGAAAGTCCAACGACAAACGAAAGAAAACGCATCGCGAGGCAATTCAGAAAGGAAGGACAGCTACTGGTATCCTGCTTTTGCAGACTTCGATGACGAATAAAATCAGATTCTGAGATTTCTCAGGCCGGTTGAGGGGACGGACACAAAATAACCTCCGGAATTCTCTAAAAGGGAATTTTCTGTCATTCCGGGTCAAATGAAAGCAGCTGAACGTTGATGCTCTTCACACTGTGAGCTTCTCGTCACGTATCTGGTTAAACGTCCCTCAGCAAGACTCAGAGCTGTTGGCTTTTGAACTACCTCATGTGAAAGCTTCTCTTCATCACATCTTTATCAAAGTCACTGAAAGTCAGCTCTGTTGGTGCTGAACATTGATTCAGCTGCATGTTTGGCACGTACGCCTGCTGCGTCACAGCGCCATGTGTGACGAGATGTTTGTGTGCTGAATGTGTACAATAATTCTGGTGAGAATAAACCTTGATGAGCCTGTCTGTCAGAAACTCACAGAGGAAACTCATTTGGGTTGTTTACACCTGCAATCTCGTTCTTTCAGTCACAACCCAAACTTTAGGGGGACTTGGATTCCTCAGTCTGTACACACATAATGATACGTTAAGGCAAAAAAACTTGTCTATTGCCAGTTTAATGACAAGCATGAGAGATAATGTCATGACTTTCCTTTAAGTAAAGGATCTAAATATTTTTTTTAGATGGATAGCATATGTGTGGTATGGTCAAAACACCTGAAAATGAAGGAGTGTAGAAATAAGATGCCTTTGTAACAGAATGACTGCTGTAAAATAAATGTTTAATGTGATTTGCTTTTTAGTTTGTTTTAAATAGTCTGTCTTTTACTGTACTTTTACTGTCAGTTTTGTCTGTTCAAGCTGGTGTGTAAAATCTGTGGAGTTGCCCTTTAATCTAGAAAGCAAGAGCCATTAGAACACAATAATTACTTTAAAATTAGTACCGAAAATACAATTAATAGAGTGATTTATCAATGTTCATCCTGTCCCGCTTCTGTCGTGTATTTCAGTCACCTCACACCAGCTGATGAACAGTCTAATCCGCTGACGCCCTCTAGAGGCTGCAGTGTTAATTACGCCCAGCAGTAAGACGTCCAGGTGTACTGCTACCTGTGGAAGATCTTTTAACTTAGTAAAGGTAAAGAAATACCATTGGGTAAAAACACTCTGTTACAAGTAAAAGTTGTGCACTACACACTCTTCTTAAATAAAAACATAATAAGTATTAGCAATGAAATGTACTTAAAGTACCAAAAGTAAAAGGACTCATTACGGATTGGATTTTAATTACAAATTCATTAATGTGTTCATCACCAGTAACTACTGAGCTCGTTTTAACAATAGATTTTTTTAAATAATATTTAGATTATTAATCAGAATCTGCAAGTAACTAAAGTATCAAATAACTGTAGTGGAGTAAAAATTACAACACGTGTCGTTGAGATGCAGTGGACCAGAAGCGGTGCAGTATTGAGTAACAGAATGGAAATACTCATGTATAATTACCTCAGAATTGTACTGAAGCAGCCTACAAGCATTTAGTTACTTTCCCCACTGAACTTATGGTCTTATTGTTAACATGTAAAGTACTTCCACTGTCTGGCCTCAGGTTACGTTTCATGTGATTTAGCTGCAACAATGAGAATCTTTTACTTCATAAGTTCAAGAGGGAATGTTTTTGACATTATTAGTATTGTGCAGGCAAAGCGACACTGAAGCTTTCTGTGTTTTCATCCTTGAGGAAAGCCAGGAGACCCTCAGTAAACCTGGCTTATCCCCGTCGTTCCTCCCTCACTCATTAAATCTTCATTGTGACTTTAATCTGCGGTGGAGGATTAGCGGTGGAGGCACCTGCGGCTGCATGCAGTCTCGTGTGCCCTCACGTTCGCTTTACTGGATTAATGACTGCGGCTCTCTGTGAGTGTGCTAAACATAGCTCAGTTCACCTCAGTAGTGATGTGTGCATGTGTTGTGTTTTCCACCCCACACAAACCGCTGCTTACTTTTCTGTGCACACGATGAAATTACAGCTTTAGAAGATATTTGGTGTCCTTCTGCCACTGGTCTTCACACTGAGCTTGGCTAACCACGTACTGACTCCAGCTCTGTGTCCTAACACTCCCTGAAAGAAAGTAAAAGCATATTTCATAAAGTTATTTCAAAAACCTTTTGCCCTTTAAGGAACAGTCCAAGGGCGGCACGGTGGTGCTGTGGTCAGCACTGTCGCCTCATAGCAAGAGGGTTCCAGGTTCGAATCCCGGTCTGGGCCCTTCTGTGTGGAGCTTGCATGTTCTCCCTGTGCCTGCGTGGGTTTTCTCCGGGTTCTCCGGCTTCCTCCCATAATACCAAAAACATGCACATTAGGTCAATTGGCTGCTCTAAATTGCCCCCTAGGTGTGAGTGTGAGAGTGTGTGGTTGTCTGTCTTTGTGTGTTGGCCCTGCGATTGACTGGCGACCAGTCCAGGGTGAACCCCGCCTCTCGCCCGTAGTCAGCTGGGATAGGCTCCAGCTCCCCCGCGACCCTGACGGATAAGCGGTATAGAAAATGGATGGATGGATGGAACACTCCAAAATTAAGTAAATCCTCCTCTCTCCTTCCTGGAGTCAAATGATCAATCAGTTTCATTTTGGTGTGTCTGTTACAGTGTTCAGCTTAGCTTAGCACAAAGAAACTGATTAAACTGACTTGTTTCACAAAATGAGAGAAAAAAAATCTTTCAACAAATCTAAAGTCATGGTCTCTGCTGGTAGAAACTAGCCAACACACTAACCATACTATAACTATACTGTAGTTAGAGAGCTAACTGCTAACTAGATGGCAACAGGCCTATGCTACGTAGTCTGCTGCAGTTGGTCTCCAAGCTAGCTGTGCTGCTAAGCCAGCACTGAGCTAATGTAGATAATTCAGGAGGTGGACTGTACAATGAATGCACAGCTTTGCCTTTGTGCTAAGCTAGGCTACATACGTGTGGTGAATCCTGCTGGTCTTAAGCAGCTATAACGTAGTCATACATTCAGTATTGCTGTATGGAGAGAATTAAATATTTTAACATGGTTTTTATTTTCAAATAAAAATAAACAAATACCACAAAGCCCAAAAACACAAGCCTTTTTCATATAAAAAACAACAAATTAAGTATGTACATGATGCAGTCTGATGAGAAGTTTGGTAACAGTTGAAATTGCTGCAGTTTGTCGGACTGACGTTGTGTTGGCAGATGAACTTTGAGGTTTGTGGAGTCAAACGACGGAGGGTAAACGGTGAAATTAAGGCAGGTCTACATTTTCACGTTTAACTCTACGGAAACATCATGACTACTTAAACACACAGAGGGGCACTTGATTTACTGTAAGTAAGTTATGTTCGTTCCATGTTTCATATTTTATCCGTCTTCTAGGAACCCACCAGTTAAAGTGTTCTATTAAAACTGACTTGAAACATGCTGAAGTTGATTAGTGCCAGTGAACATTTAGTTACCTTGAATTTTTTTTCGTCCATCTCACGAACTTGAGAGTGAGGAGTTCACTAACACCTGAGAAAACTCTTGCTTCTTCCTGTCATTATTCAAACATTATTTGCCAGTATTAAGAGCTGTGAGACGTTAAATGGCCTTCACCCTTTCACAGGTGATATCTAAAACCTTAAGATATTGGATTTCCAGTCATGTTTAACCAAGACAAACAAAAACCATGACATGTGACAAGCTGGAACCAGATAATCTGCACTTTTGCTTTGAGAATGACTGACTCAATTAATCGCTCATTAAAATACTTGTTACTTGATTTTCTGTTGATCAACTCGTTGTTGCAGCTCCGTTCAGCTCTCTTCGTGTACTCTTTAAATGAGCCAAATACTTACTGCCATTTGGATGGAGAAATGCTATAACAATGCATGTTTTATCAATTTACAGAACTGTGCATATCAGACATCATCCTGTCTGCATTTGTAAAACCTTCTGATGCCTGAGAGGCAAGAGGACTATGTAAAAAAAATAAAATCAACAGACATGCAGGGAAAAGTTTTTCAGCTGATTAATTCTGTGAGTCCAGATGAGATCATTAATCCTTTGTAAGGTAACATTCTGAATATTTAGTAGGCTGATGAGGCATGAGATAAACTGAAACTGAAGTTTGCATCTGTTCATGTTAGCTGCAACTGATGTCTGTAAAATCCCCCAGATCAATACAGCACTTTGTTTCCTTTCAAACATTCAAGTAAAAACAACAGGAAGAAAATAATGCACAAGGACTTCAAATGAAGCCAGTTAAAACGCATGCCAGCATGCTGTCACATAAATGAGACAGTGGAAGAAAAAGAGGAAGGTTGAGCGATGAAGATGAAGAGCACTTGGATTCATTCGGCCATCAGACTGGACGGATTATCCTTTAACCCTTCAACCGGTCTGAGCACAGGCACCTGTGAGCAGCAGCCAATCAAATACAGAGTTCAGCCAAAGGTGTGTTGAAGACTGTTGTGAGCATCAGACAGAGAGCTCACAGGTGGCGTCCATCTTCCTCTTTTGTTAAAATAAAAAACAAACAAACTAGAACCAATTACTTGCTAGCAAATAAGCTAGTTTTAAAGGGAAATTTCAAACTTGGGTCCCATATTTACATTTGGTGTGTAATTGGTCAGTTGACCCAGAGGACTTCACTGGAGCCATCGCACCGAGTCCCAGCTCCACTGGACCAATTCCAAAACTTTGGTAAGTATGAATCATTTTCACACCAAAATATTTAAGCGCAGAGGCCAGGCTCAGAAGCCCCATGCATATGTGACATACTGTACTATGGTGGTGTTAAGGTTTGGGACCCGGCCCGCGGATGGGCCATGGTAACCAGGGTTACCACATTACGGGGCTAACACAAAAGATGGACTGGACTGTGCTCATTACGGCCCACACTTACTTCATCTCCGTGACGCCTCTCAGTGTCAAACCTTTGCGTCAGTTCAGGCAGCCTTGTTTCGGCTTATTAATAGCTGACTTTCCTTAGAGTGAAAATACTATCAAGTCACTAAGAGGTCCCTTGTTTTGAACTGGTAGATGACATAGCTTTCTCTGTGCAAGTGTTGAGGTGGCTCTGTTGTCCAGGTGGTGCAGTCAGACCGGATGATGAACCTGCAGATGCGTCATGTACCCATAATCCTGTGGGGCAGATCAGGCTCCAGTTCATCCTGTTCTTCAATGGCTACCAGAGATGCTGCCTCGACTTCCCTCGATTGATGATCAGCCACGTTCTTATTAATTCAGGCTAGCTTACTAGTGAGCACTGATGGTGAGTCAACATGACGTCATGTTCATGGTACCCTCTGAGATTTTGTTGTCACTGGCATCGGTGAGCAGGAGAACAAAGCACCAAATGAAGTTCAAGTCCACTTTCGGCCAAACAAAGCGCAGTTCCTGTGACTGAAAATAAACTGAAGCAGTTGCTGCTGCTCAGTTTGCCATCCTGTTAAGAAGAGGAAGAGTCCAGCTGGGCTCTGCTCCGGTAAGACGTGAGCGGACTCATGGTGATTTGAACATGAGCTGCTCCGTTCTGGTCACACCTGACAGATGTTGTAGTAAACAGTGTGTGCGTGCCTCTCACCCGCTGAGTCACCCATCGTCTCAAACATGCAGTCTTTGTGCGTGTGGATTTCCGTCATTGGCACGTCGACGCTGTGGGAGTTGCCGTGAGGAGTTTGCGTACCGTATGACGGTACAGGCTGCAGAAGAAACACAACACGTCACCTTGTCCAGCGTTAAGACATGCATTTCTTTATGGATGGATAATTTCCTCTGTTTTAATATGCACGTGGAGCATTTAAAATAAATGACAAATAAATAAATAAATGAGGTGGTTGGCCTGCCAGCTTTGTAACCAGTTCTGTGAAATATTTTGAACCACCATGAATGCAGTCTATATGTTAAACATCGAGCATGCTTCAAATGTTAGCTACAAATGCTGTCCAACTAGCTGTGTTACATTCATCAGTCAGTCAGTGCAGACTGTGCATACGGTCTACAAAATTAGCTTTGAATATGAACTCTCACACGTCCACAGTGTTAGCCGGTTGAAACGACTCAGGGCCACATAATCTGAGCCTGAGTAATGAAAAAATGAAAAAGATTAACATGCACGAATTTTGACACCTGTTAATATCCATTGGTATACATATATTAAATTAGCCGGTGCATCTCAGTTGGTTATTAATGGACTTTTCTGCCCAGCAACAGGGAGGGGGTGGGGTCTAACGAAGACTCGACAGGATCAAGAAGAGAGTCAGAGCTCTAATCTGATGTGGTCGTCGGTCCTGTCAGCTGTAATCTAATCCAGCCTAACAGGCATGAATGAAGTAAGAGCTCACAGGTGTAATGGAAAGTTTGATGCTTTCAATCAGAAGTTATAAAAGTCATTATTATTGTTTGGGATACCAATTCTTCTCTGAGACAGGAAGTAATAACAAAAAGGCTTCCTCTTTTTAAGTTAATTTATTTCTATTTATTTTTAGTAACTTTTATCTGTTTTTTTTCTGACAGGATAGATAGATAAAAAGAAAGAAACATAGACAGTATATTAAAAATAAATTAGCTTTTATGTCAAAATTATGAGACAGAAATATTTAAATGGCCGTGCTGACAGAGTGAAGTTTAAACATTTGTTTTTACCTTTCCTGCTCCACTGAGTGGGAAATCTTTCCGACAGAGGTGGCCGATGATTCCCGCTGCCAGAGCATCGCCCAGAACATTGATCATGGTCCGAAACCTGTCGCTATGGAAACGAAGGGGACGAGGAGACACTGAAACCACAAAGTCTTTTTGTGGTTCACAGGTTGTAAGCGCTTAAGATACAAAATATAAGAGAATCAAATTTGTTTGTTATAGATTTGCTATGAATTTGACCACCAAGCAGTATATAAGTTAAATCAAAAATAATGAATATAAATAATGCTCTAAAGTACTGTAAATAATACTGTAACGCTCCTGAAAGAGAGCTTTCTGCATAACGAGTGCCGTCACTTACAGAATCCAATCGATGGCCACGATGAGTGTGATGTCATCTGGCGGCAGGCCTACTGATGTCAGGACGATCACCATGGTAACCAGACCGGCCTGAGGAATCCCTGCTGCACCGATGCTGGCAGCAGTAGCTGTGATGCTGCCGGACAGAAAAACAGACTGTCAGAGACAAAACAAAGTCTGTCTGATGGGCCCCGAAACGGCTCAGCGGCTGAAGCTCCATCCTGTTGTCTGACAGGTGTAGTGTCACAGGTAAGAAAATGAGTTCTCTTTTGCTTGTCTTATGGCTCTCAGGTAACCTACCTGGTTGATTTTCTGCATTATTAATGTTTGACATGGAGGAGGATCAATATTGTAACAGGAGATTTTATCTTATTCAAATTTTTATTCCAGTTGTTACAGCAGTTTGCTTTCTGACCTGAAGAGACCTTTAAGGACATGGTTTTCTAAGGTTTCATGGGGTTTAGAGGTGGACATGTTAGCTTTTAGTTAGAGTATAACAAAGCTGTTGGTCACTGAGTTTCATAAAAAAATGATTGATTTGGAAAGTTCAACATATTTCTGACATATTTTTTCACATGCAGTCTAAAAGGACAGATTCAAGTCAACATTGTGGTTCAGGAGTTCTGGAGAGGTACATGTCCTTTATACAGTGAAGATGAGAACACATTTTATTAAATTTAATTCAGAGTATAATTGACTTTTTCAGAAAAGACAGGTTGTTACTATGTGGACTGAGAGCCAACTAAAAGTGGTCTGAACATAAGGTCCTGTGGGACACCTGTAGCTGTAGACACAGTTCCTGTACTGCTGGCCCTCTGTAATCTCTACACTTTATTGTCTTACAAATAGTTGGAATGTGTCTGGTTTACCTGATGGTGACCAACTGGCCAAAGTCCAGCTCATAGTCATTAACCTGAGCAATAAAAATGGCCGCCACGGCCTCGTACAGCGCCGTGCCATCCATGTTGATCGTGGCACCCACGGGCAGGACGAAGCGGGCAATCTGTCGGTCGACATGGCAGTTCTCCAGCAAACACTTCATGGTGATGGGCAGCGTGGCAGAGCTGAGAAGAGACAATGAGATCTTCAATAAATGCCTGAACACACTGACCAGTGGGTCAAACTGGACTGTCCTGGACTCTGACCTGGAGGAGGTAGCCAGGGCGATAACCATGGCCTGCAGCAGTCCACGGATGTAGATGAAGGGGTTCTTCCTGGTGAGGACGAAGTAGAAGAAAGGGAGGAGGATGAGTCCGTGGACGAAGAGGCCTGCGAGCACCGTGACGCCGTACCAGCCCAGCTTCTTCCCCAGCGTGCTCGGGTCCTGCATGTCCAGGATCTTCCCCGCCACCAGGAAGATGATCCCAAATGGAAAGTACCTGAGAGGACAGAACAACAACATCCTGAGGTCTTATCTGTTCTTAGCATTAGTGGAGCTGAACATGTAAAGTTTGCCCTGAGGGTGGCGCTACAGGAACAATCATGTAGGCGTAAAAATCGAAAGCGTTCATCCTCTGGGGAGCAGGAATATGTTCTGGAAATTTCTGACATTTCCCTGTGATATTATTGGAATGACATTTCTAAAGGACTTTATGTTCAGACTGCGAAATACTTTGTGATAATATGCTGATGTTATTATAATTTCTGGTCTGAGTGCGATGCTGTAAACCCTGAGGTATTCTGGGTAGTCGTTGTGGTTTGAACTGTAACAGATGCAACACGCGGTGCTCAGCAGCAGGACTCTAAGTGTCAGTGTTCAGCTCATTAGGCTTTGTATGGACTCTGCTGCTGCTTATAATCTGCTCATGAGCTGAAGTAGGAGGAGACGATGATGTCACCACCTGACAGGTCATCGGGTCACATCCCGTGTCAGGGGAGAAACCACAGCGAGCACACTGCAGTTCAACATAACCTGAAGGCACAGTTGATGTGGGTCACATTCAAACCTCTGCTGGTTCAAAGTGGATTACAAACACAGGCTGATGTAATCCTGTAAATTAGTAATGTGTTAACTGACACGAACAGCGTCTCATCATTGCTTTCATTAATCTTTATCTTTATTAATCTGTTAAGATAACTTACAAATCTAAAACTGATTTGTAGTTAGTAAGCCAGGCTTCATGTCCATATCTCGTGTCACGGAGGCTGCGGTTCAGCTGCTTTACTTTCACACGACAGACTTTGGCCAACAACAGACGAGCCTGAAGCGACCCAAACTGAACAGACAAACAGACCAGAGCTGCTTTGAGCCAGTCGAGTCAGTGGTGAACCTGTGGTCGGTTTTCTCTGCTCTCACTCAGTGCACCAGCAGTCAGTAGTGTTTACTGTTTTCATCTCACCAGACAGCAGCGTTGATGATCTTCATGACGCACTCGTTGATACACTGACAGACGTTGACCAGTGGGGCTCCTCGCTCTCCCATCCTGCCCAGCAGCAGACCTACAGCCGCACAGATTATCGTTGCACCGCATGCAAAAACAAAAGTAACTTATGAACATCAGACATCAGAGGAATAAACCACAGCATGTGTGCGTTTCTCACCCATGGTGGCGGAGAAGATGACGATGCCAAGGACATTCATCTGCTGGCTGCTGCCGGGACTCGTCTTGTACATGACCTCGGGAGGCGGGGTCAGCTCCAGGAACACCGTCCGACCTTTAGGGTCACTCTCATCAGGGACCACGTAGACAAAGTTGGGCTGGATGGTTCTGGTCGGGACTTTGAGGATGGGCACCAGGTCTGTTTTGTACTGCAGAATCAGAGTCAGTTTGTTAGAGGAAGTGAAGTCTGGGGAGTTTAAATAAAGTGCGGTTGAAAGTGATGCTGCCGTCTCACCTGCTGAAACGTAGCTTCGATCAGATTAGATGGAACCATGTTCCTGAGGACAGAAAAAGGGACGCATGAGACACTCAACAGGAAGCAGATGCTAACGAACCATCGATGAACCCATGAATGTAACGCTGAGGTTTTGTTTGTTTGTTTTCTGGTTTAATTTCTTTATTTATATGTTTGCAGCTCAGATGGTGTTGGTCTGAATGTGCTGAGACATTTATATGATGATAAATACTGCCATTCGTCTCACAGCAGTAGTCTTCACAGTGAGGGACACATGGCCATGAGCAGGACAGCAAGAAGGACACACAGATGACCATTAAGGTCACCTGACTTTTGACTTTTCAGAGGTCAACAGGATGACGATGATGACGATGCGCTCGACCTGCTCGTGAGGCTGACTGAAGAGCACGGTCTGCCAACGTGCCGCAGCAGAGATCATTGCATCGCAGCGCCGCTGACTCGGCTAATCTGTCACTCATCCCCGCAGGATTACTAAAAATATACTAATGAGCCCCGACGGTAATTGGATTGATGTATGTGTGTGTGAGAGTGTGTGTCGCTGTGTTTTCTTCAGTTTGTTGATGTAAGTGCTGTTCAGCAGCCTGTTAGACAGACAGCCTTTCCAGAAACTGTCAAACAGGACAAACTGAGCACCACCTGTTCAGTGTGAACTTCCACCTGCTGATACTAAAGTGTGGACCGACACCTTGTTTGGGTAATGCATATTTGTTAAAACTGACGGAGAACTGCAGGTGAAACAGCAGCAGAAAAAGAGGGAAGCTGATTGGCTACAGTGAGCGCGGTCCTGCTTTATGAATCCGTTCACCACAGTTTCTCCCAGCGTTCTGCTGTTTTGTGTTTCCGTGACAGTTTTGTGCTGACTCGTTACCTCAGAACGTGTCAGCCGTCAGGTGAAGCGACACAAACCAACACAAGCTCACCTGATGAGGTCGAGCAGGGCGTCGGCCGAGGTCATGACGGGCCCCCCTCCGAGCCGGTTACTTTCCACCTCAGTCCCAACGCCGGGTTTGATGATGATGACGAGCACGATGCCGACCACCACGGCGATGAAGGTGGTCCACAGGTAGTAGGTGACGGTCAGGACGCCCATGCGACAGCACGCCTTCGACTCCATCGACGACAGACCAGACATCAAGCTGCACACAGGACACGCAGACAGAGAAGCTAAAGGAGCTCCAGGATACGTTTAGCCTAGCTTAGCATTAAGACTGGAAGCAGGGGGAATCTGCTAGCTGAGCTCCCAGCACTGATAATACAATGCTGTGAATTCAGAAAAATGAACTACATCATCATACTCTCCATTCTTATGCTTCGGGGTTTTAAGCCTCATTATCCTGTGTATGCAAATACATTTTACTCTTCTTTAGATTTTAGTAGTTATTCAGTAATGTGTTTATTCAGTGTCTTAATTCCAGACAGTGTTTTAAGCTTATTTTAAAGTTTTGGAAAATTATTTGCTATTTTGACAATCATTACATTTGCTGCTTTTTTGTCATTTATGAGATTAAGCCAGCGTTTACACAGATTGTGTGTCTTGCGTTACATCAGCCTACCTGGACGTGATGAGAGGAAGGATGAGCATCTTCAGCATCCTCATCAGCAGCTCTCCAGGAAAAGAGAAGTAGATCTTTGCCTGTGGTGAGAGACGAGAGAAACCAGAAATGTTTACCAAAATGCGTCTCGTGTCGTCATTTCAAAATAAGTCGGGCATTGCCAAGAGACCACCGCTCTGATCCCTCAACTTCCAGAGTGAAGAGAACAGGAAACCGCAGCCCATCCTCAGCGGAAAAACAGCACTTGAGGTCATCTTTGCTTACTGTGATGCATATTCATGCTTATTTTTACTTGGTCACCTCTAGTGACCACAGTACAATCAGTTATTGTTTATCTGGATCCCCACTGGCTGCTCTTCCTGCAGTTAAAACCAAGAACACAATGTGTACATAATCACAATTATGTTATGAAAACTATTTAAAAAGATTTTCAAAACAACATTTAAACATTACACACCAATTTTCAACCAGATTAAACTTTTCTTGTATCCCTGGCCAGGCTTCCCCTTTACAGACTGGACATACAGTTTTTTTCACCGCATTGGCTCCAGGCTGAGGGCTCGTAACCGGTTCTGTTTCGTGGTCATTGTGTGATGGGTTTGAAACACATGTACTCCTGGATAAAGTTGGAAGACTGTTTTAATCTGTCTTCCACTCTCAGCCAGGCAGGCTGCACCAACTGAAGCTTGTGCTGTGACTCCAACGCCTCTGACACCGACGCTTGTATGACCTGCAAGGTGCAACTAGTTACGTAACTAACGCTCTTAGTTAAACCCAAAACATGACCGTCTCCTAAACCTTTCAGTGAGTACAGCTTCAGGTCTGCTGATCACTCATCACATTTGGCTAAAGGCTATTTTAAAGTTTAAAGTCAAATTTAAAATGTGCAAAAGTGCACAGAAACAGTAAGAGAGAAAGAAATAAATGAGCCTGGTGAAACTTTCATTCTGACATTTGCTGCCTCAGTTTACACACTCCTTCCTCACTATGACTGCAACTTAAATCTTTAACACTGGAGGACCTTTTAATGCCAAGCAGCTCGTCCACAACACAACAAGCAAAAGTCGCATTGTAAGTGTTGTCTAAGTGGTCCATTCTATATTCAGCCCTTCTGATATGGATCAAACCTTCCTGGAAAGAGAAACTGCATTACTTTAAACCAGATTAACACCTGGAAGTCACCGAGTACTACCAGTCTGATTTGCTGGTCACAAAGCAGCTCCTTTTCCCCTTTCCTCACCCACATTTATTCTTCCGGTTTGGGGAATTGAACCGCCAACCTCCTGGTCACAAGCTCATTAATCTAATATTTAAATCAAAATAAAGATTTGTTGGCAGAAAAACATCAACATGATCGACAGGAAATTTAAACCTGCAACATTTCATTATGTGTCCACATGGGGGCAGCAGAATCGGCTATAAACACTGTGTGACTTGTTGTCGTTCTGTAAAGACATCGTGGCTAACATGTTAACGGAGCCAGCGGCCCTCTTCTGCCCCCTTTAAAATGATCACCCGAGTCTGGAACCTCAAACTGACCTGTTAGCTAACATGAGCTTAGCACTTTAGCTGCTAAAATCGACTCTTTTGTCTGTTAACATCAACCAAATCCAGAACACACAGAGCAACATTAGTATATGGGTCAGGTTGTGGCTAGCTAACTAATGTTAGCTAATCTAAAGGTCTCGTCAGCTGGAAGTTGAAATGTGTGGCAAAACCAAAACCAGAAGCTAAAAGAGGCTAAAAGCTAAACACAGATGCAGAGTTTGCGACAACTGTCATGTTTCTCACACATTTGGTCCAGTGTTTTTATAAATATATCGATTCAACTGTCAATCCTCAGCAGTGTATTAAGTGTATCTGCAGTGGAGTTAACAGAAGTCTCACAGGAACTTAATATTACTCTACTCTCGATGGGAAATCTAAAGAAAACTACCCAAAGTAAGTCTGAAGTCTGGGCGGACATCAACATGGTAGATGAAGCACTCCGTCCCGACAGGTGAGCCGTACCTGTGTGGACAGCTGAGTTCCTCTCAGCATGAAGCCCAGCGTGCAGCCGGTGAGCACAGCGATGACCGACAGCGTCAGCAGCCCGTTCCTCTTACAGAAGTCCCTGATGTTCCTCCTCATGTCCTCCTTCACCGTCACCTGGAAGAAGGTCCTCACTCGGTCCCCCATGGTCCTCTCTGTGTCTCCCGGGACATACGAACTGTGGTCGGAGCGCGCCTCCTCCTCGCCGCTCGGTAACAGAAGCTCCTCCATGGCGTCCAAGGTTTCAGTTCGTGGTCCTCTCGGTCTGTTTGGCAGGGTGACAAACCAGAGAGAGCCGAAGACGAGCTAACCTTTTCCACGGAAGGATTAAATCATCACGGTCCGTTTCAAGTCGACTGCGGTCGTGCAGGATGCTGCAGGCGGGCTGGCAGGAAGGCAGACTTACAGGCACTAAGAGGCTTAAAGGTGGAATAACACCTCACGCCTTTGTTGTGGCCTCTGGTCCTGAATCCTGGACCTGGGTGTGTTGTTGGAAGAACTATATAGGTCTAGTAGCCTACTAATACCGCACTGGTGAAATACCTGCATCCAAACCCTTAGTTAGGCCTACAGAAGTAAATAGGCTAAGTACTATGAGCCTATGGTGAGTCTAGCCCATGTGTTTGGATGAATATTCCTGTTTCAGCTCATCTGAACTCCCTTCTGTCCTGTTGGCTGCTTTCATCCACAGCAGGGTTTCATATGCCGTCAGATTGTCATGTTTGTATCCAGCTTTGTCACATTTTCCACAGATGTAGTGGAGTAAAAAGTACTATATTTACCTCTGAAATGTAGAGCAGTAAAAGTAAGCTGCATGGAATGGAAATACTCATGTAAAGAATAAGTACCTCAAAACTGTACTTTACTACAGTACGTAGATACTTTCCACCATTGTGCTGAATCTGCGCTTCTCCAATCAATGAAGGTAGAACTTGAAAGTGACGCCATGATTCACCTGCAGGTTGAGCAAACCGGAGTTCAACACAAACTCACCTGAACTGCTTTATCTGAATTTTGTTTTCTTCAAGCTGATGACTTCATTCCCAGAATGACCCATGAAAGACAGCAGATGGACAGCCCGTTTCCTCTGTGAAAGAATTAAAACGTAGACTTCAGTGACTCCTGCTGGTCGTGTCCTGTAAAGACAGCAGTAGACTCATTTTTAAACCACACATTTGGGATGAGTTACTCCACAGTGTGTTATGCTGTGACTCTCACTCCCAATCCAGTCAGGCAGTGCAGTGGTTTAGTGGTTAGTGCCATCGCCTCAGAGCAAGAGGGTTCTGGGTTCAAGTACAGGTCTGGGCATGTTCTCCCCTCCCAGCCTGATAACAGCATGTCAACAGGAATATAACAAATAAAAAACATCGCATTTACGTGTCAGTGACCAGAGGTGCATTTAGCAGCTGAAGGGCACAGATTTCCCTCAGGAGGTGGAGGCCAAACACAGAGCTAAAAGAGAGGAATTACTGGGCACAAACATGACTCTGGATAAATTATCACATTTGATAATAATAAGTTTAATTTCAACTAACACAAGATAAATATGAGACGTCAATGAGGTGACACAAACCATCATAAATACAAAACCATTCAAGATCACAATATAAAAACATACAACAATGAAAACCTGCTAAAAACAAAGGTCACATGTACATGAAAAGTGACTGTCTTTACAAAGCTCCAGTGTTTTTATCTGCGTTTTCCAGCTCAATGTCCACTCGTCACACAGAGACTCAGCAGTTTCAGTTTGAGGTACTTGTACTTTGAGCATTTTCCTTTTTCTGCTACTTCTAATGCATTATTCCAAAATGAGCCATGTAGCTTAACAACTACTTTTACTTTGGTACTTTAACTGAAGTAAAAGTTATGAGTACTTCTTCCAATGGACTTTTTTTGGGGCAGGCAACTTGCAAAAAAGAAGTATTGAAAAATGAAAATGATTAATTTCTTGACAATGAAACAAAATATTATTTAAAGTATATTTGTTACCTACAGCAGTTCACTTCTGTGTACTCTGAAAGCTGATTCTTCTTCTCATCGCACCACTGTGATGTTTTTGACTCCACTCCAGGGTTTCATGTAAAATGTCTTCTCAATAACTAACTCATTATATTTCTGTTTAACCAATGAGATCACAGAGAGCTGAGGCTTGTGTTCATCCAGCTGCTCAAGATGCTTCTGCTACTCACAGGTGGACTTGAGAGCTCCCCTTTGGTACTGCTGTGTGTCAGGGCACTTCCTGTGTCTCACCACTTGATGAAGACGAGTGCGGCGAGTGCTGCGTAGCCGAGGATGAGGAATAGTACTTTGAGCAGTCGGTCCTGTTTGTCATTCAGCTCGTGAGACAGAATCTCAAAGAAGGTGACAAACAGGAAGGTGCCAGCAGCGAGCCCCTGCAGCACCACCGACACCACGGCGCCCGCCAGCGTCTGAGTTGACTCGATGCCCATCCCCACCACCATCCCCAATGGGATCATCAAGCTGACTGTGACGCCCAGTTTGGCGGCGTCCTTCATGCCAAGTGACGCCTTTGCCACACTCACCCCAAGTGCTATGGCGGCCAGGGTCTCATGAACAGCCACGCCTAGGAAGAGGCTACCTAGTTTGGCCCCGTCCTCCTGCAGGCCGAGCGCCAGACCCTCAAACACCGAATGAGCTGACAGAGCCAGGACCAGGCTGGCTAACCGCAGAGGCCCAGCCCCTGCCAACTCAGCAGGGCTGAAGTGTCCGTGCTGGTGTCCCTGGGAGTGGCGACCACCACCACTGCCTGGCGAGCCCCGCGTGGAGGAGATGAAGGGAGTGTCGTACTCGGAGTCACTGCCGGCCTCAGAGCCTCCAGCGTTAAAGGTCTCCAGGTCGATGAAGGACGGTTTCTCCTTCCTGAAGGTGAGGATGGTCTGCTCCACAAAGACAGTGAGGAAGAAGCCGAGCATCATCATGGTCTCGGCCAGAGGATATTCACTGCTTATCTTCAGCTGGTGGAAGACGTCGGCGACCTGAGGGGAGTCCGAACAGGGGGAACGTCAACTCAGAGATCTTTTTCTGATTTGTAATCTCCCAGAAAAACTTAAACCTAGTCCTCAGCTTTTATTAACATTTCATTTTGGTTTAATGTGTAAACATGTCAATTCAGTGTGTGTGTGTCACCTTGTCTCTGACTGCAGGCAGCAGAGCATTGAAGCATGTTGCCAGGAAAACACCTCCTCCAAACGAGTTACAGAGAGGCAGCGCCCTCCTGTACCTGTGTGCCTTGTTATAGTCAACCAGCAGGAGGCGCACAGGGACCAGTACACCAGCTAGCATGAGACCAAACAATCCCAGCAGGCCGAGCAGCTTGGCCACTAGGATATCCATCTGAAAACTCTGCCCAGCACCCGCTACAGTGTTGAACACACTCTCATCACACACACCTCCAGCCCTCTGCTGCTGGACTCGACTGGTTCTACTGGGACACACAGAGAAAACATCTTTTCATCAACTGCATGGCACAGGAATATACTGAACTTTTTACTTGCATGCATGCAATTTTATCACAAGATAAATTAATTTGTGCTTAAAAAACATATGAAAGTGACGCCGAAACAATCAGTTGACATAAAATTATCGGAAACCATTTCGATAATCGTTTAAGTCGTTTTTCCTGTCACATTTAATGAATCAGGACTTTTATTTTGACAGTGTGCCGTTATTAGCACTTTAACTTCAGAACGGGATTTGCTAAACGTTACTTCCTCCATCACTTCCAGCAGATCTCATGCGTCATTACGCTAATTTATCTGACGAGTATCCGCGCTGAAAACCATAGCTGCTAAAAAAAAATTAGAGCAACAAGACAAGTTAAGAGGTTGTTAGTGTCACCTTCTCGCCCACAACACACACTCTCTCGTTGTTTGTCACGCTAACAAACGTATGACTAATGAACTAACGAATATGAAAACACTGACGAGGTAAACAGCTCGTTTATTTTACTGTTTTTGACCGTTACGTTACGTTAACGTCGATGCAGCAGCGCTCAACGACCTCAAACCAGCCGGCATAAAATTCCACTTCCGGGAAGACACTTCAAACTAAATCAATACCGAGCTGAGCTATGGTGTTTTGTGTCTCTTCAATCTGCAACTACTCTGACAAACTATTTTCTTTTAGACTGAAGACAAAATCACCTCATTTCCGTTCGTCGCCCTGCTACAAGCGGCCAGCTCCACGGAGTTGCTAACACTGACTGGCCATCGCTAAGTTAGCCCTCGGCAGCTAAAGAGGCTAGCTAACTAAACAGCCATTCACGTCTGTGTTTGTAGCTCAGGCAGCGCCCTCAGCTCAACATATACACATTAAAACCGCAAAACACGAGTCAGATAAACCCTGTTTACCTGTCCGACCACCCGTCTCCTCTCCAGCAGGTGTATGAAATTACTTCCTCGCTGCGTCACACATCCCTCGGCGCTGAGTGGTTGATCCGCTAATGACGTCGGGAACGTCGAACCTCATTTTGACGTAGTCAGAAAAGGCTTCAGAGTGCATGTTTTGTTCCCAATACACAGTGAAATACAAGCCGAAGTTTTGATTACATTAAAGTATTTAACTGAAAAACATTTAAAACATCAAGTGTGGACAAGTCAAAGAAACCTGAAAACAATCCTAGAGCTGATAACGCAATAAGAAGTGCAGCATCGATATCAGATGTTTGGACGTTTTGTACAGTTTCACAAGAAGAAAACATGATTGTAATACATGTCAAGGCCTCTGACAGGAGGGAAAAAGTTTCAGAGTTTTTACATAACTAATCATATTAGAGCTCTGGAAAAATCGGCAGAAAAACGCATATCAAGCAAACCTAGTAAAAACTGAGCCGTTGTACAAAGGGAGCTGCCGAACTGTTACAGCAAGGTTTCACACTTCACCGTGGATCATCCCAGTGTGACTGTTGGTCAGATCTTCTGTGAAGCTGCTGATCAGAAAACAAGTTTTGCAGACACTGAATTAATCCAAAGCTCAGAATCAACAGACATCAGACAGAAGGATGTAAAATGATGAGACGCTCTTTTTAATTCTCAGACTGAACAGCTTTCACATGACTGAAGAGTTTCACACAATAATGAAGTCTGACACACACACACACACACACACACGCACATCTACTTAGGTCACTTTGAGGGACATCACAGAGACTTTTCCCAAACCCTTTGCCCCTAATCAGGCTGAAATATGCCCCCAAAAGTAGGCCAAGTCTCAGTTTCTCTCTCTCTCTCTCTCTCTCTCTCTCTCACACACTCACACTCAAACACACACAGAGCATAAAGTAACACTGTGTTGTTTTAAGAAGAAATTTCAAGCTCCTGTCTGAAACTTGGTTGTTTAACATCTGGGATCAGCATTCGTGTTTGAGCTGAATTTATTAGCATGAATTGGTGTTCATTATTAAAGTGTTAAGTCAAAATGTTCTTCCTAAAAACCACACAGAACCACAGGAAGTGGGTGTTTTTGGTGACGTGGCTCCTTGATGTAGTGGGAGGCCTCTCATTTTCTTGTGCAGAAATTATTCAGTGACGGGACTAAGAAAGAAAAAAAAAACAACTTCCTTTTAGTCCTTTGAGTTATAAATGATCCCGATGAGCTCTGCTTCTCCTCCACACAAACCTGTCCCACCTGAAACAGACCGGAAATGAAATTCAGTGCCAAATAAATGCTCAGCATGAACAAAAAGCCAAGACGCAGATGAATCTCATCATCACACATTAAAACAAACTTGTCTGTACTGTCGTCTGTAGTGAGAGAAGTCGACTGACGGGAACCGCTGTGCGCACTTACTGTATCTGAGTGTCACGGCTGCTCCTCATTTCCGGCGCTGGGCATTCGGTTGCGGATTTGACTCCTCAGCTGTTCGATGAGTTCAGGGTTCTGCTGCTGCATCTGCTGAGCAAACTGCTGACCTCTGCAACACACAGCAAAAACCATCAACCTTCAAACACTTCATCCTCCAACCAACCAACCACAACACGTCAAAATGGTGACGGGGAAAAACAGCTGCTGTGACAAAATCGCCATCCGTCTGCTGAGGTACGTACGCCTGAATCAGTCCTGATAAATCTCCAGCTCCTGCAGCTCCCGGGGCCGCCGCACTACTTCCTCTTCCTCCTCCTCCTCCTCCTCCTGCTGCTGCTGCTGCTGCTGCTGCTGCTGCTCCTGCTCCTCCTGCTCCTCCTGCTCCTCCTGCTCCTCCCACCCCACCGTATGCTCCTGACATCATCCCCGACATCCTGGGAGAGAGCGCAAGACAGGAAGTTAAGCTCGACAAACTAGAGAGGAAGAAAAACTAATACAGCAATCGGAGAAACTCGAGCGATCGACTTACAGCTGCTGAACCTGAGGGTTGTTCATCAGAGAGGACGCCTGCAGAGAGACGCATTCAATACACCTTCATTTAGGCTCACTAAGCAGATGTCCAACACAAATAACACAAAACACACTGAGAGAATAAAAAACAGAACCTTCCGGTCACAAGTGTGCTTCTCGAACTCGGAGCTAATCCAAAAAATGTGTGAGTTATATAAACATTACATCCCTACATGAAGGGGGACATTAGCCATAGAAACCAGTCCATAAACTTTTTTAAAATATTTTTATCAAAATATTTAAGGAACATCAGGTTGCACATCCAATCAATCTGACCTGACAGGCGTCAGCTGTCCGTGGATGGATGAATTTCTCCGGTGCGATGAGTCATATTGGATGATAATGAATTGCAGTTATTTTTTAATTTTACTAATGAGGATTCAGGAGAGAGGCAGAGACACTGCTGTTGGTCCCTTCAGCCTACAGTCTGGGTACCGTAACTGGCTGGATAATCGTGGGATACAAGTCCACCACTGACCAAATGACGCCCCAAAACATTGGCAGCATTGACAAATATAAAGCTGGATAAAGCATCTCCACTTCTGACGTGTACTTTGAGTTTTTAGTTTGGTCCATTTCCCATCTGCTAACATGGAGGGGGAGGTTTATGAGCTATACTGCAGCCAACCACAAGGGGGCATCCAGATGTTTGGGCTTCACTTCTGGGGAGCTCTCATGTTTTCATCTTGATATCTTTATTTTACAGTCAGTGGTGTTGATAAGATATGAAGTGCATGGTGCTGAATGCAGAGAAAGCAGAGGCGTCACATCTCACCATGTTCATGAAGCCGGGGTTACTGAGCAAACCGGCCAGATCCACTCCACCCATCCCTGCTGTCTGAGAGAGGGAGAGACAGAGGTAAGGACCCATCACTGCATCACTGTCTGATAAACCTCAGTCTCTTCTGTTCTTACTGGACTGGATGTCTCCATCTTGTCCTCTGCGATCTTCAGGTTGCTTTTGTAAGTGTCGTTGTCGGGGTCGAGCTCCAGAGCTTTCTTATAATAACTGGCTGCTTCTGTGTGTTTGTTGAGACTGGCCAGAGCCAAACTGAAACACAAAAACAGACAGTGAACGTGTCACGACTCCTGTTGGAACTCAGTTCTTTTTCTTTACACACTTCAACAACACAACAGCAACACAAGAGTGGTCCAGTCAGAGAGTCCGCTGAGGGAATAAGTTTGAAACAGCTGCTACTTCTCAGCACAGAAGACACAGTGAAGGTGTTTTATTCAGAAAGTAGCTGCTGCTGTTTTGTGAGCATCTCTGTGGGACAGCGTGAGGCGGCTGTCCTACCCCATCCGCCCGTAGGCTTTGCTGTAGTTTGGGTCAATGCTGATGGCCTGTTCACAGTCCTGCACCGCTCCAGCATAGTTCCCCAGTTTACTGTAGGCTGCAGCCCTGCACACACGAACATCACATCAGGTCCTTCAACGCAGTTCAACTATGTGAGACACAGGAACCACAAAGATGACCTAAACAGCCTGACGAAACACACTGACCTGTTGCAGTAATAGACGGCGTTGTGACGGTTGATTGCGATGGCCTTTGAGTAAAACTCAACAGCAGCTGAAAAGTTCTCTACTTTCATTTGGTCGTTTCCTGCAACCAAAAGAAAACACAACAAGTCATCACTGAAACGAAGCCAAAGACAACAGCATCAATCGTACTGATAAAGTGTCATAAAGCGAAGAAAAGTTTGACCCTCCTCCTCGTCTTACCTTCAGTTTTGAGCGTCTCGGCCTCGGCTCTCTGCTCCTCAGTGAGGGTGTTTTGGGTGGAGTTGTTGTTGACCTGCGACTCGGCTGGATACTGCCACACACACAAACACTGTGAATCAGACACTTCCTGGAAAATGGCTGCTAACCACACAGCAGCATCACTGGCTCAAAATACTTCATCACATCACAAATGTCACAAAACACCTCCAACAAGAACCACAGCTGCCCTGCTGTTGTCCTGCACACAGGGGAACGCCGGTGGTTTGTCAGGGTCTACCTTGGCCACGGCTGAGGCAAAGATCTCCGGTAACGTCATGGGGACGGCGAGGCTCTGGTCGTCGGTCGAAACTTCAAACGCTGTCTCCAAACACTGAACAGCAACTGCAGAACAACAAGTTCGCTTTAACGCAGAGGAAATTCACACACTGGTGAAACTACGGCAATTCAAACAATTTAACTTAAAAACGTAGTCATCACTCACTCAAAGTCCTGCCCACAACACTTTCTGATTAGTTAAATGTCAACAGTGACAGCCAATCAAAACTCAATAATCTAACTGAACAAAGTAATTATGATTATCAAAAATGTAGTGAAGTAAAAATTAATACTGAATTTTTGTCAAAAAGCGTTGATATTAAAGACAACAAACTGAAATACAGCACAGGTGACAAAAGCTACTGTTTACAACGGACAAAGAATTTAAAATCATCTGTTAGTTTTACATATGGAACAACAGCCTGAGCTGCTGTGATGTGACTGGTGAACTCACAACGCATCCCATCAGCCACAGTAAACACTGCACCACAGCCCTGTTCATTCCACAGCATTACACATCCTGCGGCTTTTACACTGTGCGGCCGACAGCTGAGTTCTGCTCTATAAGGTGGGCTCACCTTCCAGACTCTCCTGGGCATCTGAGGACAGATCCCCTGACTGGAGCTGATCATGGAGAAACCGGATGATGGAGAAGGCAAGCCGCTTGTTGTCTGTCATGGTGACGGAGGCTCAGACCTCTCTGTGGTAACTGAAGGAAAGAGACCCTGCAGAAAACGGCAAGAGGGCGGGAGGTCGTTGGCTAGTTGTTATTGTATTCCTGGTTGTAATAAAAACACATAACTGCTTTTGTTGCTCTGAAGCTTGGGGCAGAATTAGACGTAACAGTTACCCCTTTCCCACCACAATACAAACACAAGCACGCTGTTATTACACGCAGGTTAGCTACCCCCCTTTAGCATTAGCTTGTGGAATATTCCAGCAGCTCAGGCTAAGTATAACTCGGCATAGCTGTATTAGTAATGCTAACGGCTGCCAGCTAACACTATCTAGCCATCTCGGTATATGAATCATTTTAAAACGCGTTCATGACAACTACTGACATAGTAAGCACACAACTGGCTAACTGCTGGATGTGGGTCAAAACTAAGTCACAGTTTAAACCACCGGTGCTCAATCTGATGAGGTCACCATAAACTCGCATGCCATTTTCCAGAAACTAGGTTAGCTGGATAGTTCAATTACTTCTAGCTTAGTTTGTTAGCACGTGAAAAATAAAAACAACGTACGCCTACCCGTCATTTAGTTCACTCTGACGTATCGTAACGTGTAGAAGTATTTCAAACGAATCCCCAGTCTATATTCTGTCAATTTCTTAACATTGCCCTGTGGAAAAAGTGAATTGGACTTAACCTAGTAGGACGATTAGGACGTCAATATATTTTAGAAAAACTGTATATAATTGATTCATCAGGCAGCAACTCGTTTAAACAGAACGCCAAGGAAAGAACTATTTTTTACGTTTAAGCTAGTCGCTACCTACTTTGTAGCCCGGAAGAAACAATGAAATAACGCGGAGTGAACGCGTTCCTAAAAGCTATTTTTAGCTAAAAGCTAAAAACTGTTAAGAAATGTGAGTTGGTGTACATAACTTAACCTATGCCGAATCAAAGAGCGCTTCTTTAAAGTTGATTACATGTCTTATTTTTGCTTTAACGTGCATGTTGTTTTACTAAAAAGCGATGTCATGTGGTATTGTCGGAGTTTTCAAAGGGGCTTGGCGTGACGTGTTCTCCGAACCATAACGGTGCTATGCTAAGGGCTAGTTAGCCAGCTCAGCACATCCCGTTGACTTTAACTGTGCAGCCACATATACGTAACTGACATGCTACGAAATCTAAGATGATAGCACAGTGACGTCTTTTCCTACCAGTTGTCTCTGTATGTCGGGTGTAAATTAGCCAGGTAACGGATAGTCCACGTTAGCTTCGCTCCTTCGATTAGCCGTAGCACTCGCTCAACCACCCTATTCCTTTGTCGCGGACTTAACTCGTCATGTTTAAGCGCCGGTGTGTCATTTTTTTGGCAGGATGGTGCGTCACAACCCACATACTCTGTCTTTGATTGGTTACTTGTTGCCTTCTTTGGTCGGATTGGTTAAATTTAGACAGGAGGCGTGGGAATGTTTCGTGTTAATTTAAGAAAATCAGAGCAAGCCAATCAGAGGCAGAGTAAGGCGGCTTATACCTTCACCATTCTAAGAAAAAAAAATCTCCCTTGAAATGGCGTGTCGTGATTGATATAAGAAGTCAAGTTATCAGCAAAAACTGGAAACTACCGCAAATTTAGCAAACACGCCTTCAGAATAAAAACTCATTCGCCTAAAAGGACAGTAGGTCTACAAAATCAATAATTAAAATATGTGGTACAATAAAGTAAGGTGTGTAGTGTCATATTAGCAGTTGTGCAGGGTACCTTTGTAGGATTAATATACAACAATATAATACAATAATAGTAATAACAATAATGATCAGTAAAAGAGGTAGAAGACTGTGTGCACAGATATATAGTTTAAAAAACTGGACTTTGTATTTGTATTTGATAATTGAAGCTAGGCCTGATTGCTTTGTTTACAAGTGTTACTGACAGAACTTTACCGATAACCAATATTTATGACGGTTCAAAAATATACCAATAATGTCGGGATTGATTACAGCTTTCATTTCGTTTGTCTAAATTTTGAGTACAGATTGTTCCTTTAATGCTCTAACTTTTATTTTGAAACGTATGACCGGATATGTAGTTTTTCTTTTGAATCTTTTCTAATCCTCTTCCATAGAGCGGTCTGACACTTGATCAGACTAACCTAACGGACAATACAGAACCATGGGCCCGACGGGTGAGTAATGTTCTGGTGATTTAATGTGGCTGAATCGTTCTATGATACAATCAGCTCTGTGGCCGCCATGTTTTCGCTCTGAATGTCTCTGTATTCATTTAGAATTAATTAGCTTTGACCACTGGGCTTGTTTGAACGACTGTCTGAACAGTCTTAGCGCTAACGCTAGGCAGCTTAGCTGATGTTCTGTGGGATGTTAATTAACCTTAACCAGTTAATTAAAATTCACCTGAAAATATATTTTGCGTTAGCCACATGTCTTCATAGTGGTTTTATAATCGTGTTATAGCGGTGGCTCGTTTCACCGCAGTTCCGACTCTCCCCTTTTAAGTAGCATGTTAGCTGTTAGCTCACTCTGCTTATTCATGTAGCTAACATGATAGTTAACTGGACTGTGTTGTTCCTCTGCAATCATTAGCCTCAGCCAATTAAATTGATTGACTTAAAATTTTACCAATATTATTGTTAATAATATGCTCTGTGACACCCCGAAAGATGAAACTCATCCTCACTCGAGTCCGTCCTGTATTGGATTTCAGTTTGATCAGTAGACGATTAATAAAAGTTTTCATATTGTTGCAGTTGGGTATTAAAATCCAGGGACTGGTGTCCAACTGTGCCTGTTTTTGGTATTTTACTTTCTCTATAATACCGAAAATGCATGTTAGTGTAATATTTTACTTGTCTCACTTTACTCAACCTGAACTGGGCTGAAATAAATAACAAAAAGCATACATGCCAATACCAATAGATGTCTGTGATTGGACGTTATTGACCCGTAGTTTTGGCCGATCGATGTATCTGTCGACCCCCCCAACCTGCCTTGTTGTTTACTGTCCTGCTCCCAGATGTCCCATTTTATCTGGTCATGTCCTGTTTCGTCCCGTCCTCTCCTCACCTGTGCTCTTGCTTCTTGGGATGTCCCAGGTGAGGTGGTGTTTGGCAGCCCGGTGCCGGTCTGCTCTGAGAACCGGCTGCGTTGGGACCTGACCCCTGAGCAGATCCAGCAGCTCTGCGATGAGCTCATCACCAACACCAAGAAGGTGTACGACCGCGTGGGAGCCCTGGACCTGGACGGCGTCACCTTCGAGAACACGCTGAAGGCCCTCGCTGATGTGGAGGTGGAGTACACCGGTGAGTCCAAATATTCTGATGATATTCATATTTTAATGTGACTTTTTCCATAGCCTGGGGAAAATGTGTTAATCAGACTTTTTCAGAAAAGTGAGAGACACGAGAAACAGGAGTTGACGGCGCAGTTAGATTTGATTTTTCTGGCCTGCGTGTTATGCGGACTTTGGATATTAAAGAGTTATCACATAAATTTGTACTGCTGATATAAACAAACTACCTGAGATTTCATAATTCTGAGTTTGTTTGAGTGTCTCTGCCAAAAAATCAAAATGTGTGACTGAAGTAATCAACACTGAAAACTTAATTCACACGACTTTTGCATGAAAGTGTGTTTTTCCATCATCATCACCATCGTCATGGAGACTTGTGTTCAGGTGTTTCAAAACAACTAAAAACAGAAATGTAAAATGGCTCCGCACAGCTCGTCTGGTGTGATTCAGGTCTCCAGAAGCCCTGATATTCCAACTTGAGCATAGTTTATATCTTTCACTTTCTTTCGTGGTCGGGAAAACTGCAACTGCAATGTCTGTACAAAAAAGAATTTCCCCTCGGGGATAAATAAAGGAATTCTGACTCTGACTCTGAAAAGATGTTATTTAAACCCGTTTTTTGGGGTTTGTTTTTTCAGTTTTAAAACACGTCCCCAGCTGTTCAGCAGGATGGTGCAATGCTGTTTTACTGCGCAGCTCCAGAAGTGTTTTGTGGATGAAGATGATAAATGAGAGTGCGATACACACAGCACTTGTTCTTCGCTGCTGTTTGAGGCTGAACAGGAAGAGAAAGATAAAACTTGTCTCCATTAGGCTGGCAGAGATTTCTCCTGTTGAGCCTCCAGATGTTTCTGCCGTTTGAACAGCTGACTGATGATGAGCCTGAATGGCGGGACAGTCAGGTCGGTCGTCTATTGTTGGCTGTGCGGTAAAGCTGGTAGTCAGCAGAATCAGTATGTGATGGTAAAGACTCATCAGCAGTTTGTAGAGAAAGCAGCTGAACCTGCTGCCACAATAGAGACGCAGGCTTTTGTGGAGGCTTTCAAAGTTTTCCATCACTGTAGATGAGTGACAGACAGGAGGAGGAAGTTCATTTAGTGCTGGTTTTATTTTCCTCATTCAGTTCTGTGTAAGTAAGAAGTTTGTCCTGCTATCAGACACCAGTTAATACACAAACATTCACTGTGTGCTTATGCAAACCCAGAGAGCCCAGACAACATGAGTCAGTGTTTGTATTAAAGGCCCAGCGCTGCTTTAGACGCTGGGTCTTTCCAAGGTTTCCAAGGTTCCCAAAGTGGATCAGACATTTGAAGTACAAGCGCTAACACATTTCTTTAGCTATTTGTTGATTAAGAATAAAAATGTCACAGTAGAGTGAAGAAGTTTTGTTGGTATCATTTTAAAGAAAATATTTTTGTTTTCGTTGGCTTATAAAAATATGTAATTCCTGCAGTACTCACTTCCGGTCACAGAAACACATTAACTAACTGTGACGTCGCTGTGCTGTCTCTCATATGTGACCCCGCCCCGCCCGCCTGACTCTGCCCATCCCTGTCTGACCCCACCCATCTGACATCTGACCCCACCCCTGACTCCTGCCTTCTACGTCTCAGTCCAGAGGAACATGCTGGACTTCCCGCAACACGTGTCTCCATGTAAGGAGGTCCGGGCGGCGAGCACTGAGGCTGACAAGCGTCTGTCTGAGTTTGACGTGGAGATGAGCATGAGGGAGGACGTGTACCTGAGGATCATCGCTCTGGAGGTGAGCGCACTGTTGAACAGACCTGTAGCTGGACCTGTTTCAGTTCCATTTGCTTTTTAAAGGTTTGCTCGTCTCTTCCTGTTTCTGTCTGCAGAAGAAACTCAATGCCGACAGCCTCAATGCTGAGTCCAAGCGTTACATGGAGCGACTGATCAAACTGGGGAAGAGGAACGGCCTCCACCTGCCCAAAGAGACACAAGAGGTGGCTGCCCCTTCCTATTTGTAACCTCCATCGAGCTTCACCTCTGTAACATCAGATTATTCTTCCACAGCAAAGTGTTTCAGTCTAAGAAAGAGGATCTCTGTAACTGAAACATTTGGTGATTTTTGATGGCTGAGCCAAAACAAACAGAAAAGGATCAGGTTTTATGATATGTTTTATGGTCCATCAGGAAACTAGAAGGGCACTCAGAGAGCACAAACCTCCACCAGGTCCAGCAGTCCAGTCTCCTCTCCTGTGATCTGTCTGGATTATTCACAAAACTATCAGAATTGTGTCGAAATCTGTTTTCTTGTACAGACAACAAAATGTTTTGTTTAGTTGTTCCTAAAGTTCCTGTCAGTTTGTATTTAATCTGTATTCTGAGGGTCCATGAAGCGTCTGAGTCTGATCCACCTTCACTCTGCTGTGACAGGAGATCAAAAACATCAAGAAGAAGCTGAGCAACCTGTGCATTGATTTCAACAAGAACCTGAACGAGGACACCACCAGTCTGTCCTTCAGTAGAGACGAGCTGGGTGAGTCCACCGTCCCGCGAGTCTTCACGCCTTCCAGCCTGCTTTCGCCATTAAGACATGATATGACGCTTGTTGCTTTCAGGCGGCCTACCTGAGGACTTCCTCAGCTCTTTGGAGCAGGATGGAGACAAGCTCAAGGTCACCCTCAAGTATCCTCATTACTTCCCCACCATGAAGAAATGCTTCGTCCCAGAGACCCGCCGGAAGCTGGAGGAGGCCTTCAACTCCCGCTGCAAGGAGGTGAGGCAGGAGATAACAGCTCACTGTGAGGGACAGAAACAGATGACAGCAATGAATCAGTTAGGACAGCTGACAAAAAAGATTTAGAGACTGACTGATAGATCAGATTTCTCCTTTGCTGAATTCATGGAAGCTGGTTTTTAAATTCTGTTTTAGTTCAAGGATAAGTCCAGCTTATTTAACACTGTACTCAACAAGTTAACGTGTGACCTGTGGGAACACGGTGACTTGGTGGGACAGGAGACAGTAAACTGGATTCATCCATCAAAGGGCTGAACTCTCGAGTCCTGTGTGTGTTTTCAGGAGAACTCGGCCATCCTGAAGGAGCTGGTGGAGCTGCGGGCTCAGAAGAGCTCGCTGCTCGGCTTCAGCACCCACGCTGACTTCGTCCTGGAGATGAACATGGCAAAGTCTGGGAAGAAGGTGGCCAACTTCCTGGGTGAGTGAGTGTTGTGTTTCCAACCTGTGACACACCTGAGCAGCAGCCGTCCAAACAAAATGTAAGAATCATTATGGATTTATTCAACCGAACATCAACAAAGTGCTGCTTTTATTCCATCCACTGAACAGTTTGGATTGAACTGATCTCCCACCAACACGTGGTGACTGTTTGTGAAACTCGATCCCTCGCTGAGCTGAAGCTTTGGGAACATTCTGTGTTTCATCCCTCCTATGAGGCGCCCGGAAGTGAAACAGCTCAGATCCTGAAGTCTGCAGCAGAGGTTTTCCTCCTCACACTTCTCTCTTTGTCTCCTCTTTCAGAGGAGCTGGCTTGTAAGCTGAAGCCTCTGGGCGACGAGGAGCGCTCGGTCATCCTCACGCTGAAGGAGAAGGAGTGTCAGAAGAGAAATCTGCCTTTTACTGGAGAGCTGCACGCCTGGGACACCCGCTACTTCATGACTCAGGTAAGAGAAAAGACCCGTTAAGACCAAACTAAAGACAAACTCTTCAGGCTGCGTCAGTGTGATGTGGCTGAACTTTTATCTAACAAGCGGTCGGATGGTATTCTCTCTCATCTTTTCTCATTTTTCTTTTCCTCTACCTCACTGCTTCTCCTCTCCCCCCGTCCCCCTCTCAGGTGGAGGAGACTCAGTACGCTGTGGACCAGAACCTGCTGAAGGAGTATTTTCCGATGGAGGTGGTGACTCAGGGTCTGTTGGACATCTACCAGGAGCTTCTCGGTCTGTCCTTCGAGCTGGTGGACGGAGCCGCTGTCTGGCACCCGGACGTCACTCTGTACTGTGTGAAGGACCGCAGCAGCGGTCAGGTGGTCGGCCAATTCTACCTGGACCTGTACCCCAGGTGAGGGTTGAGCGGGGAGGCCGCAGGGCGACAGGAAGCCCTGGGTTTCTGTAAAATGGAGGTGTGGGTGCGACAGTGTGTCCTCAGTGTGTCCTCTTGTCCCCTGCAGGGAGGGCAAGTACGGTCACGCCGCATGTTTTGGCCTGCAGCCCGGGTGTCTCCTGTCCGATGGCACACGTCAGATGTCGGTGGCGGCCATGGTGGCAAACTTCAGCAAGCCGACAGCCGACGCCCCTTCGCTCCTGCAACACGACGAGGTGGAGACGTACTTCCACGAGTTCGGCCACGTTATGCACCAACTCTGCGCTGAGGTCAGCGGTTAAACCGGATGCTTCGACACTCCACGATGCACACAGATTGTGACCCTTCACCTGCAGTTATCACTACGCCTGTCGAGCTTTCCATTTCAGCCAAGCATGTTTTACGCTCAGTGCTGGATTTCAGACAGAAGCAGCTTTTCTTCTAGCGTTTCTTTCTTGCACTATTCATTTTGCAGGAATTATAGTTTGCAGTTTGATCATCAAAGTTCTGTGATTTGGTTTAAAAACTTGAGAGAACCTGCAAAAGGGTGTTCGATGTGCACATGAGGCTACGTGCTAATTCAGCGTAATGATGCAGTGCAGAGCTGGTCGGCCCGACACCACATGACGTCCGTCAGAAGTCCTTTCATTCCTGTGGGAGCCCCCGAGACCTCCGCTTTATTTCTCGTTCAGTATTTGCTTAGAGTGCACTGAAAAATGTAGCCTCTGCTTCAGATTTTGGACAGACCATTTGTACCGTGAGCGTCAGGAAGTTAGCATGAAAGCTAATTAGTTAACTGATATCACGGCTAAGTTTATACTTTTTTGAGTATAAACTTATAAAACAGTTTTATTTCCTGTCAGCCGGTTCTGAGTGTGATGTGTTGGCAGGCGGACTACGCCATGTTCAGCGGGACTCACGTGGAGCGGGACTTTGTGGAGGCTCCGTCTCAGATGTTGGAGAACTGGGTTTGGGAGAGGGAGCCTCTGCTGAGGATGTCCAGACACTACAAGACCGGCAAGCCCATCCCCGACGAGCTGCTCGACAAACTCATCAAGTCCCGCCTCGCCAACACCGGTGGGTACTGAACCAAAGAGGAGGTCGTGCTTTTGTTCGCCGCTTGTTTCACCGTTGCCACGGTAACTTTGACTCTCCCACAGGTCTGTTTAACCTGAGGCAGATAGTTCTGGCTAAAGTGGACCAGGCTCTGCACACCAGGCAAGGACTCGACGCGGCGGAGGAGTACGGACGTCTCAGTCAGGAAATCCTGGGAATCCCCGCTTCATCAGGTGCCATTTCCACATCTTACATCACTGAGGGTTACGCAGTGCACACTCTTCTCTAGCAGCTTCCTGTCGGTGTCGCGTGTCCTTCCACTGCAGCCCTCGTTTCCAGAATCTTTCTGTCTGTTTCCATTCCGGTTGAGTTTGCAGTCGTTTTGAAACTAGCTTGTAAAACTGTGCTGCCTTTCACAACATTAAGTCTGAATCAGAGGTTCAGCGACTGATCGTCTCCTCTGAAGTGTGTCTCGTCAGACAGAAAGGGCGCCACCTGCTGGCACACAGTGCACAACCATAATCAAACAATCTGTTCAGTTCTGATCTGAAGCCTGTTGTCAAAGCACATATGCATAATATCCAGTCAAACATAAGGAGGTATATTATCAGTAAACAGGCTGGACACGTTTTATCTCACAAGCTTGTCTCCTCCTTTGATCTCTCTGACCTTCCCGTCTTCCTCCGCAGGAACCAACATGCCGGCGACCTTCGGGCACCTTGCGGGTGGTTATGACGCTCAGTACTATGGTTACCTGTGGAGCGAGGTGTTCTCCATGGACATGTTCTTCGCTCGCTTTAAACAGGAGGGAATCATGAACCCCAAGGTCAGAGCCCAGAACACACGTCTGAGGAGACTTGGGGGTGGGAATAACAGACTCTCAGGTACTCCTGTAGGCTCAGTAATCAGTGGATGGTTTTATTTCTGATCTGCTGTCTCTTTATGAAGCATCTAGACTACACCTGGCTCGGCTGGTCTGGGATCAGTCCCGCTTACTGTTCCCAGAGTCCAAACTGAACATTCGGTTTTTATGTCCCCAACAAACATCCAGACAGTAACATCTAAGATCAGATGTCAAGTGCACCTCACTGTGATCTCCTTAAGTTCACGGTCTCCATCCACCATCTCATCTGATTCTTTACCAGCACAGAGACTGGAAGCAGGGGAAACTGTTAGCTTAGCTTAGCACAAAGAGTGTAACAAGGGGGAAACTGAAACTGAGGCCTGTGAAGCACTGTGAGATTGGCACTGGCTGACTGAATTCTTGTCTCCCGATTTGTCCTCCAGGTGGGTCTGGACTACAGGAGGTTCATCCTGCGGCCTGGCGGCTCTGAGGACGCCTCTGAGATGTTGAGGAAGTTCCTCGGGCGCGAGCCCAAACAGGAAGCCTTCCTGCTGAGCAAAGGACTGACAGTGGAGCAGAACGCTGAAACGCCGTGTCCCTGCTGACCAATAATAGCAGCCGGCAGTAACCGACAGAGATCACAAAGAACAAAGGACTGAGGTTTTCTATAAACGTGTTAATTAATGTGGAAAAAAACATATACTAAATAAAATGATTTGAGGTGACATCCAGTGTGTCTGCACGTTACATGAAAACATTAGGGGACAGTTAAGAGGTCTTCTTCACAGGGCTGAACCTTCGTGTCCCACTCTGACTCCGGACCCGGCACAGACCGGTAAAGCACAGACCTGAACTCCCACACACTACAGTCCAGAAAAGTTAGACAGCAGGAAAGCTTCTGCTGCTCCGGTGAGTCTTAAACTTCTCGCTCATTTACATGTCCCAGACCAGATCCTGGAGCCGTGGGTGTTCAGCAGTAATCTGAGCGTGTTAATCTGTGTCTTTCTGATTTAGTGAGCATCCTTAATAAAACACAGACTAAACCGCTCAAACTTCTTCTGTTACTTATTTCACCCACACAATAAACATGAGCCGTGCTGAAATTCAAAGTTTGAACCCCTTGATTGAAAATGACTGAGAATCTTCACAGACGGTTCTGCTGGCACTTGTTATCGTTTACATTTGTGCTCTACTTGGAACTGCAGTGAACCACAGAGTCTTTCTTATGTTCTAATGGTGCCCGAAGTGAGTGGAGATGCTAACAGATTATATGCACACAATTCAGGAAAAAAAACTGAAATTTGTGGTAATGGATCACTCGTTATCACAGAGGGTTTTTTTTCGGTTATTTGACCTCTGTGGGCTTCTGTCGGGAGGAAGAAGTACTCAGACCTTTTGCTTAAGTAAAAGTGCCAGTACTGTGATGTATAAATCAATACATACTCGATTAGGAGTAAGAAGTCAATCATTTAAAATCTTGATTACGCAGAAGTATTATAATCAAAATCTAGTCGAAGTATTACAAGTAAAAGAAGCTGTTCTGTGAAATACTCAAGTGATGTACAAGTATCTTAAAATAGTCCTTAAGTATAATACTTCAGTAAAAGTACTTTCCACTACTGGATTCTACTTGCAGTACTGATGCAGTGACCGTGCTTGTATACTTTGTGCAGCAGGCTGAAAATTGGATTGACGTCCAACCACTCAGCAGCCTCCTCAGCCGAGGTGCGTTGCGCTGCAGTCCCTCTGACGTCCACTAGATGTTGCTGTGATAAAACTCTGATTGCACTGAAGCGAACAGGAAAACACAACAGGTTCAGCTGTCAGCAGATGCTCAGAATTATTGTTCCATCAGGGAGATATTAAAGTTGTTGTTGAAGCTAACAGCTGCTCTCGCCTTTATGCTCATTTGGCTTTTGTGGCTCCAGTGTGTGAAGTAGAAGTCTTCAGACCGCCCACAGACAAGTTTCATCCAGACTGATGGGAATATGAAGTATGAGAGGTGGTGTCTCCCAGGTGGAGTTTCTGATGTAATGTCCTCAGAGACCTGCAGGTCAACAGCTTCCAACAAACAGCCTGGAGGTAAAACTGCAGAACAAACAGATTGACATGACGGACAGCAGGTTTAACACCAAAACAACTCTTCATCTGACACTTCTGTCTGGCTCTTATTTTACATTTTCCACATCGTGTAAACTTTTCATCCCTGTAGCTCATTTTTCAAAAATCAGTTTTTAGATCTCCTTCCAGGCAGCTGTTGGTTTCAGTTCGTTTCTATGCAAATTGTCTTTCAAAGACTTTAAAAAACTTCAACACAGGATAGTTATCATTTAAGTTAAACCTCTGACAGAACTTAAAGCCCTGAAGTTATCATTTAACCTCCTCAGATTGTTTCGTTTGAATAGTTCGTACAGGCCCGAGGAGGTAAAACTGAGGAGTATTTCACAGGATAAAAGTCAAGATTGGTGAAGAGTCTGGCAGAAACAAAAAGGCATTCGAGTAGCAGAGTTTTAGAGTTTTAGCAGCAGTGGTTTTTGTCTTGTCTCACAATTTTGGCAACTTTGATGAATTTCAGCAGTGGAATCTGGTCCCATCCAGTCTGATCAAGACATCCATAACTAGGATATTTCTACCACTGAGCACCTGAAATTCTCAAAAAAATGTTGAAAATACAAACTGAAAACCGGACATGGAAGCTGGCTCTGAGCTAAAAACAAAAAACTGAACAGTGTATTACTGTTAATTTGAGTGAATTTATAAAAATCTGAAACTGAAAAAACTGAAACTGTAAAAAAAAGATGTGAATCTGAAAACACAAGTGAAAAATAGTAAAATATATATGAAAGTGAAAACTGAAAATAGATAATTTATTACATACATTTACCTACAGTCACTTTTTGTTCGAGTACAATGTTGTTTTTTTTCAAAGTTCAAAATCAAAGTTTCAGCTTTCAAGTTCAAATCTTTTTTCAAGTTAATGAAACTTTTGGCTCCATATTTTTTTTACATATTGGATTGGTTCCAAAAATTTAAAACAAACAAATACATAAAGTCCTATAAAACATTAATCGTTACTCATATCATAAAGTAAACAACCGTGTGTGTTTATGTTTTAATCTAAGTTTCCTAATATTAAACCTTTAGAATATTAACATCTTCACTGTATTCATGACTGATTAATATGACCTCATTTCATTTTGTTGATACACTTTCTTTAGTATATCAGATAGTTAAAATAAATATTGCATTGTTTGCCGTTTAGGTTTTGAAATTAGCTGTAACTGAAATCATAAGAAATGAAGAAAACACGTGTGCGACGTGCATCACATGATGTCAGAGGACTGTAGCCGTCTTCAGGCGCAGCAGATGGTCCTCGGTTTTACAGTGACTTTGTTATGCTCATTATCGTCATCTTCGTCTTTATCTTTCAGTGTAATTAGAGCTAAGCTGCAGCTGTGAGCCGTGGCCCCTAGGGGCCCCTCCGACTCTCACAGGCCCTGCTCAGTAAACACTCAGGTGAGATCAACACTGAGCAGGTGAACTGAGTTGGTACCGTGTGTGTTTTTCAGTCCAATTCCATAGTAAAACCCACTGAGAACATTAAAGACGGAGGAACGTTAGAGTATTCTGGGCAGCCCTCAGCTAATCAGCAGGCGTAGCTTCAAGCCACCAGTAAGGTCCAGGATAGCCTAGCTTAGCATAAAGGCTGGAGGTGAAGGGAAAGCGCTACCCGAGAAATCCACCCCAACAACTCCAAGTCTGTCTGATTTACATTTTATATCGCGTTAGCTAACAAGCTAGTGCCAACATACCTGCGCTAACAGGACGGACGCTGACAACAAATCACAAATCACAATCCCTCAGTGGGCTTCACAAATCCACTACAAAGCCATAAACCCGAAAACATTAAAAATAGCTAGTCTATAGTCTGCAGTGGAATTACAAGGACACCAGTTTGGTTCAGGTTATTTGAACATGTTACAGTTCAGTTTGAGTCAGTAGTGCCTGCATGTGAGCAGCATGTTTCTCGTGGTATGAAGCCTCTTGTGAATCGCACGTGGTGGGATGAGAAGCTAACGTAGCGTACCTAAAAACGTGATGTGCAGTGTTGAAGAAAACATGTCATCATTTGTGTTAAATGGGTAAATGATGACAAAACATTGGAATCATAAACAGGACCAAAGGCATGTACACAACATTGTGTTTTGGTCTTGTGCATTTATTTCAGATTTATTTGATTACCACAAAACAGTGCAGACTGGTACGCTGCAGGTACAACAGCAGGTCATGTGGGAGAACTGGTTGTCCTGGAGGAAACTCTCTGAGGGACACAGACAGGAGGCTGAGGAGCAGCTGAGGGAGGGAAGATCAGCAGACTGGAGCAGACTGAAGAAGAAGAAGCAGAAGAAGACGGCGACTGTGGTCTCAGGCTTCATGCTGAGGACGATGGCGGAGCGTCAAGCAGCATCAGAAGGAGACGTCAGCTTGCAGGACGTCCTGAGAGGACGGACAGATGGAGCTCGGAGCATGAAGACCAGATCCAACGTGATCCGAGTGTTCATCAGCTCCACGTTCACAGGTCAGTACACCTTAACTCACCCTGCATAATAGCCAGATGACTAAATTCGTGACTGCATCCTCCACCCGAATGTGAAAAGAGTGTGCAACCTTCGTGGCAAAGTAAAAAATATTTTTAACTTGTGCAGAAATGTGAAGAAATGATCTCAAAGCCACTGATTGTGCATCATCATGCTTTCTAAACCTGTGAGGAAACAAGTTTGTGAGCGTGTAGAGAAAATGTAAAATTTGCGCATTAACAAAGGTTCATTACAAGCTGCACTAATCATATGAAATTGTATTCACTTTCTGTCTCCCCTAGAGGACGTCACCCTCACAACAATAGATTTAGTAAAAAATGTTTACATCTTATTTTTTTGGTTGTGCAGACAGGGGTTTCAAACAAAGTTAATTATCCTCCGATGTGTCTGAAAAATGCCATTTTAGTGTTCGTGCAACATTTATTTGAGAAATGGGTCCAATACTGAGTATGGTGACTATGGGACAACAGAACTGGTCCTCATCCCCGGCAAGACGCAGGAAATGACTCATCAGTCAGGTCATCATTCGGCAAGGCTGTATCACTGTCGGGCAAGAAGGCCGATCCATAAAAATGTGTTTTGATTTAATTTAGCATCCAGTTTTTCAGAAAAGTGTAACAGAAATGAGAGCAGCAGAGTGGAAGCTTCAGCAGGAGGAGAAGGACTGAAACATCTCAGCGGGACACGTTTCACAAACTTCACCATCCCTTCGCATCTCTTCGCATCATCTCAGACCACTGATTCTCATTTTAACTTTGAATCGCTGGCTGTGTCTCTGCTCTCTGTCAGACATGAGCAGCGAGAGGAAAGCCCTGCTGGAGAAAGCTTACCCAGAAGTCCTTGCTTTCTGTCGCAGTCTGGGGTTTGTGTTTGAGGTCAGTTTTGCTCTTTACCTTTAAGACAAAGTCATCCAGTAAGCTGATGACATATAAAGCGTACATGTGTGCACTTTCAATAAATACCTGCTTATTGATCAGCGAGGTCACTGCCTGTTTAGGTTGTGGATCTGCGCTGGGGGATTCGAAACATCTCATCTGGAGACCATGAGGCCTGTGAGATCTTCCTGCAGGAGATCAGGAACTGCAAGAAGGTTTCAGCCGGGCCAGCTTTCATCGTGAGTCTTCCTGAAATTATGATTCAGATTTTTTTCTCAACCAGACTGTTTCTAATATATTATGATAAGAATACGCTGAACACCGGAGCTCCTCAGGGCTGTGAACTCAGCCCCCTCCTGTTCACGCTGTCCTCCCACGACTGCAGCCCCAGACAGGGAGAGAACTGCTGTAGCAACCCGAACTATAACTTCTCTATGCAGTAGCTTTCATTCTTAGCAGCTAAATTGCAAATGCTTGTTTTGTTTGTAAAATATTAATCTGTGATGTAAAACAGAGAAAACAAACTAAATAAAATTTTCTATTCATCATTTCAGCTCAAGATGCTTCAAAAATGTATTTTTATTTTTGTCCACTGTCCTCACAGCAGCTGAACCTGAAGCTTCATTATGGCATGAGAAACAGTTGTATTTGGTGAACCTAAAATCTGAAATGTGAAGTCAGGCTCTGTATATTTGACATTTCTGTTGGAGTCAAAGTAAAAGTGGAGGCAAGTAATAAAGAATTTAATTACAGATCGAATTTCAGCTCAACCTTCTCTTTATTTTTTTGTGTCTGGGCTGCAAAGGGTCTGCTGGGGAACCGGTACGGCCACCGAGGTCTTCCTCGCCTCATCCCAGAGAAGCAGTTTGAAGCTCTTTTGTCCAAACTCTCCAAAAACCCCGAAGGCGTGAAGCAGCTGAGTCAATGGTTTTTAAAAGACAACAATGCTGTCCCACCCACCTATGTTCTCCAGCCAATCACGGCTCACTTCCCCTACTACAGCGACCTCCGACATGAGAGTGTGCCACAGCGTGACAACGACCTCCTTTCGTGGCGTTTGACAGAGACTCAGCTGTTGCAACACCTACGCTCTGCCGCCGCGGACGCCGAGGCAGCCGGTGACATCACAGCTGAGCAGAAACAAAAGTTCTACACATCAGGTCAGCAGTGTCTCACAGTTTGTCCTCTGCTGTCTCAAATTATCTGTGAAATCTGAGTATCTTCCTCTTCATATTCTCAGTTACAGAGCAAGAGTTCATACAGGGTTTGTGGAAGGATGACAGCGAACCTTCAGCTCTGCTCTTTGTCAGAGAGATTCCTCGCCAGAGGGTGAGGGAGGGTCCCAAGCGTCTCGCCAAGTTCATGGATCTGACTGCCGACGGCCTGCTGGACGCAGAAGCTCAGGGACTCCTCACCAGCCTCAAGTCCCGTCTCTACACCACGTTGCAGAAGATCCTCAACCTGCACTGTGTGGAGCTCAGCAAAGGAAGCATTGACCCAAAGCGCAAAGAGCATGCTCAGTACCTGGACAGCATTTGCGAGCAGTTCATCTCGCAGATGAAGGCCAGGATCGGAGTGATGGCTGAGTCATCTGTGGAGGGGGGGCGTAGGAAGATTTGGGGAAGCACTGAAGAAGGAAAGCAGGAAATCTCAGACTGGGTGATTGAAGAGGTTGGACGGCATGCCTCTATGAGCACCGAGCTGTGCAAAGGTCTCTACGGTAGGGAGGGGCTTCTGGGTAAGCTTTGCTTGTCCATGTGGGAGTCCACCAATGTCCATCACAGCCCGCTGGTGGTGCATGGACCTGCTGGGATGGGTAAGACGGCTCTGCTGTGCAAACTGGCCCAGGAGATGCGTAACGTCCTGGAGGCTGGTGCGGTGGTGGTGATCAGGCTGCTGTCTGATCGTCATCCTCAGAGACCCGACATCGACCGTGTCCTCCGCAGCATCTGCCTCCAGATCTGTTTGGCTTGTGGTCTGGCTCCGCCTTCGCCGCTGACCGCCAACAGTCACCTGGAGCTGCTCAGGTTCTTCAAGAACATCATCACTGAGGTTTCCCACCAGGGGAACACTCTGCTCATCATCCTGGACGATCTGGATCAGCTCGCAGACCAACATTGTGCCCACAAACTCCGCTGGCTGCCAGACAGCGTCCCACCCAACGTCCACCTGGTGGTTTCCATGGATACTAACAGTGAGGCGTTTGCTAATATGCGGTTGAAGTTCAAGACTTTGGGAAGTTTCTTTGAGGTGGAGCGCTTGTCTCGTGATGAAGGAAAACAGATCATGGAGGCGTACCTACGGTCGTGTCAGAGGACGCTGACACCTGAGCAAAGCGACGCCGTGCTGCAGAGCTTCGAGACAACCGGCTGTCCGCTGCACCTCAAGTTGATTCTGTCTGCCGCCAGACGCTGGACGTCCTTCACCCCACTCACAGACACACACCTGGGCAACAACTCACAGGCGGTGATGTCACAGCTCTTCCTGATGCTGGAGGAGAAACATGGGAAGGAGCTGGTGGGCGGGGCCTTAGGATACCTCACTCTGGCCAGGTGAGAGGATGGCTGTGCGGTAACAAACCTTTAAAGAGAGTTGGTGTTAATACTGTACGTGCTAATCACTGATTAAAAACTTGGATTGTACTTTTCTCTGGATGACTTTGTAGAAAAGCTCATTCAACAAGGAAACAGCAGAAAAATTGTGGGTGTCGTTCAAGGCTGCAGTCTGTCTGCTTCATGCACACGTTCGGACAGCAAGCAGTTTGATTGGCTGTACTGTCACAAATTCTCACTCGGCGAAGATGGAAAACCAAAAGCGTTCAGATCATTAAATGCAGGCCGCACAACAATAAAAACATAAGTTCTACATTTTGAGCACTGCTGCACAATGTGAAGTGTGAAAAACTTCACTATGTTTGAAACTAGGGCAGTCGTGGATCAGCGGTTAGGGTGTCGGACCCGTAACCGGTGGGTCGCTGGTTCGATTCCCCGTACCGGTGGCTGAGGTACCCTTGAGCAAGATACATAACCCCCACTGCTCCCCGGGCGCTGCACGCGGTCGCCCACTGCCCCGGGTTTGCTGTGTGTGTGTGCACGTCACTTGGGTGGGTTAAATGCAGAGCACGAATTTCGTTGGAGTGAGTTCCCTCCAATGACAAAATATGTCACTTTCTAATTCTAAATTAAAAAATTAATTTCTAAACTATGTTCAATTCATAATACAGGGGGACAAAAGATTCGGGAAGGCGTCTTCTGGTCTTTAATTAAAAATTATTAGCAATTACTTGAAAATGAGTTTCAGCTTGCCACTACTTTAACCTGTGCTGTCCTGAGCTATGGACTGGACCAGTGCAGGTCCAGAGAGAGACAGAAAGACCTCTCCGGCTGAGGCACAGAAAGCAAGCTGATGTCTTCTGACTCCACAGGGAAGGTTTGCTGGAGGCCGAACTGCGTGACGTCCTGTCTCTGGATGATGATGTCATCTGTGAAGTGTACAGGTACTCCCTCCCACCGACCCCCTCTTTGATCCGGCTGCCCTCCCTCCTCTGGGCTCGACTGAGACGGGACCTTGAAGATCAACTGGAGGAGCGCTGGATAGGCGGGGTCGCCGCCATCGTCTTCAGAAACCGGTAAAAAAAACAAAGGAAAAATGATCCCCTCAGGAAAAAGGTCACAGGTTTGAGTAAAGTGTGTGTGTGTGCGTGTGTGTGCAGGCGCATGTGGGAGGCGGTTTCGGCCCAGTATCTGACATCAGAGCGGCGTGGGCGGAGCCTCAGGAACCTGGCGGAGTACTTCCTGGGTCGGTGGTCGGGGAAATTGAAGCCGACGGCTCTGCCGGGCCTCTCGCTGCTCCTCTCTGACAGGAAGGTACCAACAACAACTGTGACTGTCACCATGATGGACTCATAAAGGTTTCCATTATCATCCATCAAGCTTTGATTTTGCGCCACAAAAGAAAAAACCCAGAACAGGGACTGGGACACAACAGAGCCTGCAGTTAATGTTTACACCTGGCACAACACGAGCGCGAAGTACAGTCAGCTGCACAGCATGAATCAAAGTTCACCACAGCCGTTTATCATTAACCTCAGAGACGGACGTGAGCCAAGACCACAAACAACACGTTCACACAAAACAACAAAACAAAAAGAGAAAAATGTCTAACAGCACATCAAAAAATGCTTCTCACTCCTGACAACCTGACACCATCAGCTGTCCTCATTGACAGCAGACTGATATGAACTGACAGAATCGGAAACACAAGTCTCGTGTACTAACCAGTAATACGAGTGTGTATTAATATTCCTGTTCAAGGCCTGAACTTACAACAACACACGATTTTTCTTGGTTCTGATTTGCTGCCAAATCAAAGTTTTAAATGCAGGACTTTTACTTGTTACAGAGTACTTGACACTTTTACTTTAACAAATGACCTGAGTACTTCTTCCACCACTGACAGAACCCGACAGACCACTTCAGTGTGATGTGACTGTGGATTTCTTCTTTGGTCACCGTGTCTTTTATTGGTTCTGTGACGCCTCAGGTTCCTCCCCAGCCGCTGTGGTTTTCTCCAGGATTGGTTAACGTCAGGAAGCTGCAGGAGCTGCCCTATCACCTGCTGCACGCTGGTCTGTGGGAGGAGCTGCGGCAGGAAGTGATCAGTAAGACGTGGGAAGAGGCTCAGTATTGGGATTAGTGTGGTGTTCCTGTTCCTGTCCCACACGAGTGGTGATATACTGTAGATGTGTGAGGAAGTGCACACAAACCCAGGTTTCATACCACATTAAAATGAACCTTTAAATGTTTAAATTATATTTGTAACGGCAGCAAGGAGAGCGTGAAGGAAAAGGAGACAGATAACATGTTATCTGACAAACCGGTTCAATCGACGTGTTCTGTTGTGTTTCTCAGGCAGCGCTGAGTGGCTGTACTGTAAGAGCAGGGTGTGTGGGGTGGCCAGTCTGATCCAGGACCTGGACCAGTGCTCCCAGTACATGGACTGCACTGAGACCGGACTGATCCGAGACACGTTGGCTCTGATGAAACCCAGTCTGGATTTCCTGGATGGTCGCATGGGTCAGCCATTTTGTGCCTTTCTGTTTTTTGACCATTTTCATTCCAAATGTTTCCAAAAACGCAAGATGTTCTTCAGAATTAGACAAAAACATTCAAAACCAAAATAAAATAAAATGAGCAGTTGATGACAAAGGTGTGTAAAATGCAAACACAGCGAACTGTTTTCTTCTGGTTCCAGATATGTCTCTGTTTTACACGGAGCTCTTGGCCAGACTCTGCTCCTTGGCCACGCCTTTCCCCTCCCTGATTGGTCGGCTGTGTAGCCAATGCGAGGAGTGGTTACTGACGTGTCCGGAGCCAATCCTCATCCCTAAGTGCAGTTTCCTGCAGCAGCCAGGGGGGGCGCTACAACACACACTGACTGGACTGCAGGGAGGTCAGAAATCTTAACTCTTCATTGGGCGTTAAAGTTGAACCGGCTGATTTATTTTTGCTCCAAATCAACTTCCTTTAGTTATTAGTTGAGTGATTAACAGAGTCTCGGCTGAGTGCTGGAGCAGCTCTTACTTTCACTGGCAGTAATGACAGCCGTAGACTTTAAACCCGATAAGAAACCGGATATGTGATGTTTATCCGCACAGAAATGTAATGAAAAATGGTACTTCAAAGCAGCGTTTATTACTTGTGCTCCTTGGTGTGAATAATTCTTTAAAGGAAATTGTTTAATGAATTCTTTGTTTGTACTAAATACTGCCAAAGAAGATGCACCACTCTGTGCAACAAATAAATATAACAAATAATACATATAATATAAATAATAAATCTTTTTTCTGTTCATAAAAGACCGACAGAGTGACGGCTCTACATGAATGATGTGCGGTATGTCAGCACAGACAGGTAGCAGTGGTGAGCTAAGTATAATCAGTACAACGTAGTTAAACTATTCAAAGTAAAAGGTGTCCCTGGTGACTGCTGTTCTGTTAAATCTGATCTCTGATCAGGCGATTCTGACTCCTGTATTAACGTTGGAGTTGGTTGAGCTGGAGCTCATTTTGAACTATGCACAAAAGTATTGGGACAGCTGCCCATTACACCAACAGGGACCTTGATGACACTGCATTCCAAATTCACAGACAGCTTTGCAGCTCCAACAGCTTCCACACCAAACTCATCCAACCATGTGTTTATGGAGCTTTGCTTTGTGCACTGGGGCACAGTCATGCTGGAATAGAAAAGGGCCTTCAACAAACTGTTACACTGTAAACTGTAAGATTTCCCTTCACTGGAAGTCCGGGGCCGAGCCCAAACCCTGAGGAAGGGCCCCATGTGTGCATGTGTGTGTTCAACTAAGGATGGGTCAAATGCAGAAGACGAATTCAGTGTGTGTGTGTAACAATATATATGCTGTCAATAAAGTGATTCTTCTTCTTTTCCATAGAGAGGTGTCCCAATACTTTTGTCCATAGTGTGTATTTTGTACAAGACTGCAGTTAATGATTATTTTCATTCTGCATTCATCTGCTGATTATTTTCTCCATTAATCCATTGGTTGTTTGGCTTGTAAATCTTGTGAAAATAGTGAGAAATATGGACACAATCACAGTGATACGTTCGCCCTGTTTGAGACCATCATCTGCATCCTGTTTAAAGCTGCCATGAAAACCAGAATTGAGCTGATAGAAAATCGTCACACTTTATGTCAGAACTGCAGCTAACGACTTTTCTCAGATCACTGAGCTCTATGTTGGAGTGTTGTGAGGTGCGACAGGTGCAATCGCAGCAGGTTTTACCTGTCGTCATGTCTTCAGGTGTTCTCTGCGTGGATGTCGGTGTGGAGGCGGAGCTTCTGGTTGCAGGTTCAGATGACGGCGTGGTGGCGGTTTGGAGCCTCGCTGACCAGCAGCTCATACACTCACTGCTGGGACACACAGGTCAGTCTGAGCAGATTGGGTCATTTTAACAAAGACATGATAACTATTTTGACTTCCTGTGTGATCTGCAGGTGCTATTCTGTCCGTCAAACTGACTGACAGCTCCGCCCACTGCCTCTCACTGGCCGCTGACTGCTCTCTGAGGAGGTGGAGCCTAGAGAACGGCCAGCAGCTTCTCTGCATCCAGGAGGTGGTTGTTGACCCCGCCCCATCATCAGTACACCTCCACCTGTCTGAACAGAACCGGCTGCTCTTTGTCTACTCCAGCACACAGGTACTGCTGCTGCTGCCACGCTGCTTTATAGTCTGCACACTCACACGCTCATGCAAGCTGCCGGCGTCCTCGCCAGGGCGACACAAACCCATGACTCGTCCAGCTGCTCTGCACAGGCTTTACGTTTCAGATTTGTGTCACATCAGAACCTGCTGTTCCAGGTGAAGGTGTGGAAGCTGGACGGTGTTGAGATCTTCTGCAGCAGCAGTGACGAAGGCTCGGTGGTTCTGGGAGTCCTGGGAGAGTCTGTGGTTTCTCTGTCGTATCCAGGTCTGCTCAGAATCTCTCATCCTGTTAGTGGGGCTCAAACTGTGGAGACTCAACTGGAAAGCTCACAGAGACGTTTGACTGTCATTGGCTCTGTTACGTTACCAAAACGTGGGAAAGTGTTCATGGTTTCTAAAGAAGGATTCCTCTATCAGGTAACGTGCTGACTTCCAGGAACCAAGCACACATTTGAGGTCTTTACATGCCGCCTGCTACTCCTCAGAGGGAAGCTAAAGTGAAGTAACACTTCAGACCTTTGAATACAGAACACCTGAAACACATAGTGCAGTACAGTCTATATGGTCCAGCACAGGACAGAAGGCTGGCAGACCCTCAGCTGACGTTTATTCAGCATTAAAATCCCTCACTGGTGACCACAGCCCATGATGATCTTCCTTCCTGTCCGCAGATTTCCAGTAAGGGGACACATACAGCGGCTGAGTTCCCTCTGGTTCCATCTTTACTATCCGTTAGCGAAGATGAAAAAATCCTGATGGCAGGTACGACTCTGACTCTGCCTCAGACGGGGTTCACAGTGACAAACCTTTTCATCAGTTTTTAATGAGCTGATCTTATTAAATCCCTGTGCAATAAACCGCCATCTCCTAGTGCCAATACAGTAACTTTTTACTGCTAACAATTTAAAAATTGTGAAATCCTGCAAACATCGTGTATATTTTTGTATAGTCTCTTTAAAAAAAGGGTGTTTTTTTACTCGATCTGCACCTTTATTTTGCTATCCTTGTGCTGCTGTGACAATCTGAATTTCCCCAGTCCAGGACTTAGAAAGGCCCGACTTCCCCTCGGGGATAAATAAAGGAATTCTGATTCTGGTTCTGATCTTATCTCATTACCATTAACAATATGAAGACTGCTCTGTGTTTCTGCCCTCTGCAGGTGGCGATCGGACTCTGAGCCTCTTCAACATCGACAGAGACTCTGTGGACAGGTTCCTCGACCTCAAGCACGACGACAGCGTTTTGTCCGCCCGCGTCTCATCGGACGGCAGGCTGCTCGCCTCCGGAGCCGCCGACCAACTCATACGAGTAACGAACTCCACACGACGCACAGCAGACGTTTATTTAACCTCATGTCATTCTGCTTTTGGTTGCACATTTAAAAAGAGTTGAGAACGTGCCCGTTCACAGCTGCAGCCAAGCAACATACACAAACAGAATCACAGACGATTTGGAACGTTTTTCTGAACGTGGATCAGTGTATTTTGGGGGGCTTTATTGGTTGTTTTTCCTAAATATTTTAGAGTAGAACAAGCTTCCTGCTCCACCTTTCTGAATCTCACTGCAGCTTAAAAATCTGAGAGTTCGGTGCAGAGCTGTGAGCGCCGGCAGCAGCAGTATTTATGTGTTCTGAATTTCTTTGGCAGATTTGGTCGGTGACCACCGGTGCTCTGCTCGACGCTCTGAGCTCGGACGCTCCCGCCACCTCTGTTCTTCTGTATAGAGGCTTCGTGCTCTCAGCCTCGACGGCTGCCGGCTGCGTCCATCTGTGGAGTCTGAAGTACGACAGCCGCCACAAACCCATCGCCCACATCCCTGCAGGCTGCGCCCACGTCGCCATCAGTAAGGACACAGAACGTGTTTTCTACGTCCCACAGCAGAGCCAAAAGGAAGTGATCAGCTGGAACAACCACACAGGTGAGTGCTGCTGCAAAGCTACAGCGCACACGACGACAATAAACACGTTCAGCGAATTTGTTTGTGGTCCTGGTCAGCACCGTCAGCAGGTGGAGGTCCAGCTGCTGCAGCTCTGAAACCTCCTGGGTCTCCCTGCAGGTTGTCTGGCGGAGCGCCTGGAGGCCTCTGCTGAGGTTTGCTGTCTGGAGTTAGCTCAGCACAAACGGCTGCTGCTCTGTGGTCTGACCACCGGCACCGTCCTCATCTACCCGCTCGCCCTGCCTCAGGAGACGCTCTGTATCCCCCCTCCAGAGAGCTTCTCCAGGGTGCTCTGCCTGGCAGTCAGCACCCAGGAGAAGCACATGGCTGTGGCCTACGAGGACTCTGTGGCCCTGTTTGAGATCACCACCAGAGACAGCTTCCCCACGGTGGACGGACCCCTGGAGGGGTTCCCCCTGTCCCTCCTCCACGCCCCGCTGTCCTCCATGGCCCTGCTGTCCGACCGCCGGCTGCTGTACGGGACGAGCTGCGGGGAGGTGAAGCTCTACGACTTGAGGAACGGCAGCAGCTTGGGTCTGGAGCCTCATCGCAGCAGAGTGACGTGCGTGGTGGCCAGTAACTGGGGGACGCACGCTCTGGTGGGCTCCGAGGACGCCGTTCAGAGGCTGTGGGCCCTGAACCCGCTGGCCCTGGATCACACCATGGAGTACAAGGTCAGAACTGCTGCATGTCTTCAGTAATCCGCTGAAGATCTTTGGAGAGACAAACATTTGATTTTCTGACATTACAGAGCAGCTGTAGGCAGGTTCAATGATATTTTGAAGTTTATTAAGTTTACTTCTACACAAACACGGCTGTGGTACATTATGTCGTCGTCGTCTCTACAGATGTCAGCATGTTATGATGTTTTCAGGAGCCTTCAAAAAGCATAAAAAAAAGAAATGCAAGCATATGTTGAGATCACATTGTGACACAAAGCCTGTGCAGAGTGACTTCTTATGCCGACCATGGAGGTTCATGTCAACAATTTCCTGCAGGATCAATAAAGTTCTTATCTTATCTTATTGTCCTGATGTGTAATGAGAGTTTGTTCTGCTGTCGTTGATGCTCAGGGTTTTGGCTTCGAGGGCGTCCTCTCTGCTGCTTTCTCTGACGGCGACCAGTTCGTCTTCACAGGATCTCAGGACAGAACCGTCAAAGTCTGGGACGTGGCAACAGGTGCTGACGTGGTACAAATCATTTACAAACTGTTTGTGACAGCATGACTCCTTCCAGCAGGGAGAAGCCCAGCACAGACACTCAGCTGTCCCACTGTGAACAGACGTGAACTCAGCTCAGTACTGAAAGTATTTTACATTCTGCCGTCACTCGGCTGCTTGTTTTCAGTCGTCTTGTTTCTTCCCGTCAGGAAACCTGCTGTTTGTCCAGTACGTGTACTCCCCCGTCGTCAGGATGGTGACCTTCCGGAACGGTTTCGTGGCGTTGTCTCAGCAGGGCTCCGTCATAAGAGAGGTGTTTCGCTGTCCGGACCACATCAGTCCGGACTATAACCCTCTGAGGAACGTCAAGGCTCAGTACCGGGTTACCTCCAGGGAGAAGAACCGGGACAGTCAGCAGAACTGCGTGTCCGACCTCCAGGACTTCAACCCAGCCCAGTTCAACCTGACCTTCATGAGCATGCTCAAAGCCAAGCCGTCCTCCACCTGTCTCATACTGTAGGAGGTCAGGGGCCTCCAGGCTTCAAGGAGTTTCACTTTTCGGAAATTTCGTTCATTTGTTAACTACACAAATTACACACACTGTAAATATACAGTGAACATCCTTTATCCTATTTATAATATGAAAAATGTATTAAAACGTCCTCATATTTCTACCAAAATATGGCTGAATTCTTTCTTCCGCTTACTGAATGTAATGCTTACAGAAAGGTCATGCAGGCTTCACCTGCTTCCTGTGGACTTCGTCACTGCTGCGAATCAGCTGCTGTCAAACTGCCTGAGCCTCCCTCAGACTGAATCCTTGACGTATCGTCACCTGATGAGGATGCCGACCTTTCAGCTGTTCACGTGCAGACGCCACTCAGGGCTGACAACGGTCCCACAAAGTGTCTCGGAAATATTCCAAAAATCTGTTTTTATTAACTGATCATTCTCCTAAAAAGAGACTTAAGTTGATAATTAACCAGAGCTCATCCATTCAAAGACATTATGGACAGAAATAAAACATGACTGAGTTTAAGGTTCAGATCACTGTTTACAGGTTTCTCATGTTCAGATATTGTTATCGTAATTAGGCAGCTATCTGTAGTCCATAAAATCTGTTGACATTTCAGCAACATCGCTGAGTTAGAAACCAGAAAACCAGGAGACTGAAAAGCAAAGAGGACACGTCCCCCTGTCTTCAGTCGAACTTACACCCTTTAAAATATGTTAAACTGACAAGTGGAAACAAATCTGGACAACAAATAAATCAAAGTATGTTGGGCCATAAAGTCAGACAGCAGATAAAAGCTTTAGCCATGAATCAGAGCTTGTATTGTGAGCTGGAGTTAAACATTAACTGAAGCTTTGCTGACCCGCTGCTTCACCTGAAACGCACTAACTACACCTGAAGCGCCGATCGGCTCTCAGTTTCCTCTCAGACTTCGGGCTTAACTCCTGTTTTGTTCCTCACCACGTTGTTTTGTCTTCAGTCAGAGCAGAGAAGCTGCGATGGAAAAGCTGCCAGCCATTTCCTGTTTGCTGCTGGCGGTCGAAGCAGTGACGGCTCAGACAGGTAAGAGTTCAGGTGACAGGAGCTGAGAACCACGGCTGCTGCTCGGACTGTCAGCTAATGCAATCATTTCTTTTCACCATCAGTTAATCTGTAGCTTATTTCCTAAGTTAGTCGCCTTGTCTATAAAACGTCTGGCGGTAGTGAAATTATCTGTTCAAACATTCAATTTACCAACACGACAAAGAAAAACATCAAATCTTACAACGCAGAAAATGTCTGCCTAGAAAAACAAGAAGTTAGAGAAAATGAAAAAGAGAAAAAAGAAAAAATCAATGAGCACATTTTGAGTAGTTTGACAATTTGACAAAAAAGGACTGAATTTTATCTGTTTGTTCTGCTTTGAGTCATAATTGAGTTTTTACCGTAAATAAGAAGTTTGAAGACATCAAACTTGGACTGTGGGAACTTTGAAAAGCATTTTTGATATGTTATGTACGTTCTTTTATTTTTTCATTGATTAAATGAAAACTAACTGATGAGAAAGAAATGTACAAGGGAGCAGCTTTTATTTCCTGTTATCATGTCTGAAGTCACGTGGAGGACACACGTGTCCCAGCTCGCTCTCACTGGATCCTTACATTTACTGAAGTGTTGTACAGTTGGTTCAGATATGCTGGTACTCACAATGAATATTTCTACTTCACGATGCTCCGTTTCGGAGGGACATATAAATGTACTTCTTACTTCACTATAGCCTATATTTGAAAACAACACGTCTTTAAAACCATTAATTAGTCTTTACTTCACATTTTGGAAAAACATTAACCAAATATCATAAAAGCGATTAACAGCAATTCATGTTTATACATAATTAAGAATGAAACTAATGAGCAGACGAGGAGGCAGTTGTTCATTATTAATATCAATATGGGGTCATAGTCCATAGTTCATATACAGTATTAAGAGGTTTTGTTAAGGTTAACTAATGTTTAGTAAATGTTTACTTTAGAAGCTAAAATAGTTTGCTTCAGGTTGGCAAAAAGTATTTTATGCAGGTTAAAAAATTGAATTTGGTTCAGTTAGCTGATGTTTTTTTGGTTTGTTTTGTTTTGTGCTTGTGAAAGAAATGAGTTTAGATTAGCTAATGTTTAGCTAGGTTTATTTTAGCACCCAAAACCGTTCAGTTAGCTCATGATTTAATGTGCAGCTAAAATAGCTTAACTATGTTACTAATAGTTATTTTTGCAAAGAAAGTAGTTTAGAATACATAGAATGAATTAAAGTCAGATTAGCGTTTATTAGTCAAACAGTGATGAGCAGTATAGCTAGCAGTTCAGTTCAGCCACTAAAACGGTCTGGTCCGAGTTAGCTAGCAGTTTATGAGAGCAGTTTTTGACATGAGACTCCAATAGGAAGATCGTGTTGTTGTTTTACATTGTAGCAAACTTTGTAGTCTGGTGTCCTTTTTCAAAAATAAAATAAAATGAAATTAAAAATGAAAATAGCAGAAGTCTGGGTGACCGCTGACCTTCTTCTCTGTGGGTTTGTGTTTCAGCTCAGACTCAGATTGCACGTCTGCTGCCTCAGTGGCTCACTGGCATCATTGCGGTCTCCGCCTTCCTCTTCCTGGTCTTCGTCACGTTCCTGGTGAAAAGGGCCTGGTGTGACACGTCCAGCAGGTCCGTCAGGAGAACAGTTTTCACTTAGACCAGATACGTAGGTAGATAAACAAACAGAGTCACTTTGACGAGCTGGAGCCGTCACGTGGGTAGATTAACAACAGACTCAAAAAGCTGAATTAAATCTGTGCTGAGGTTGTTCATTCTTAATAACGCCGTCCTCACGTGTCTGCAGGGAGAAGACCACCGAGTCAGTGCGAGAAAATCAATTCGTCCTGACCGACAGAGTGACCTTCCCCTCCAGCGTGGACTCGGCCAGGTGGGACCGGCGAGCTACTCTCCATTATTTACTACTGCGTATTGCTTATACACAGTGACATAAAAATATCATCATTAATTAATAATACAATACTTGAATGCACGCTGAGGTACTTCGACTTCTACTTTTGCTCCACTTCATTCATTTGACAGACTTTCTCTGTAGTGTGCAGTCAAGACGTCTCTGAATGTCGTATCGATTTGCTCTTAAAATCTTCATTTTGTCTGTTTCATAAACAGAAAATGACTCACAGATAAACCCAGTCAATAGATTTAAATGAAATAGATGTTAAATAATGCCACCCCAACGCGTCTGCAGGGAGAAGACCAAAGAGCCAGTGAGCGAAAATGTGGCCAACGAAAACCACTACGCCTCCAGCCTGGACCTCATCAGGTAGGACTGATGACTTACTGTCCATCTGTGTGATTCACTTTATAGTTGATATTAAAACTAGTCAATCAATCGGGTAGCTGATGAACCTATTTTAAGTAATTATAATTGTAATCAGACCAGGCCACCTTCTTCCAGTGCTCTGAGGTCCAGTTCTGATGGTCACGTACCTGTTTTGGAGGTAAACCCGGGTCAGCACCCTGACTGGTCATAAGCAACAAACTGCAATGCACAGTGTGTTCTGAAACCTTTCAGTCAGCCTTCGCTCCCCATATGCATCAGTGAGCCTTAGCCATCCATGACCCTGTCACTGGTTCACCAGTTTTCCTCCTTTGGCCCAGTTTGGTATGTCCTGACCACTGCAGTCCGGGAACATCCAACCAGAGCTTCAGTTCTGGAGATGCTCTGACCCAGTCCTCCAGCCACCACAGTTTAGTCCTTGTCAAAGTCGCTCAAATCCTTGTAACAAGACGACAACAATATTCACACCTGTCAGTCTTCATAATGTCGTGGCTGATCAGTGTACTCGAATACTCTTAAAGTCTTAATTTTGTCCATTTTATAGACAGAAAATGACTGAAAGAAAAACCCAGTCAATAGATTCAAATAAAATAATTCTTAATAATGTTGTCCTAACATCAGAGAGAAGACCACAGAGTCAGCGAGACAAAATGAATCAGTTGGGACCGAAGAAGGCGACTACGCCACCAGCCTGAACCTTGTCAGGTAGGACCCACGACTTGGGGAGTTGAATTTCTGGCACCTTCTCCCTCTGACCTGCTGTCAGGAAAATGGCTGCAGAGCCTCCATTACTCACAGTCACATATGAATAAAAGCACAACAAAAGACTAATTAACTCCTCACGGTGGAGTCGCTTTGTTAAAAATGAGCAGATGGATTAACAGACAGTTTAAATTCATTGTATCAACGGCTGCCTCCGTCACAACAGATCTTATGCTGAAAACAAATAATCATCCAAAAACATGAACTGTCACATTTCAGGACAAACTACTGCACGTAGAGGATATATGACAGCAAATAATCATGATGACTTTGTTCCATTTCACCTTAAAGGGATGTCAACGTTGTATTCCCATTTCAGAAACACTGACTGTTCAGCAAACAGATGAGCTGAAACAGGATAATAACCAGACAGCACAAGGGACCAATTAGCACAAAACCAAACAGGAAATACCTCAGAGTGACGCCACGCTGGACATCTCAAACGGGATGACGCTCACAGCTTTAAAAGAGACGCGTTTCAGTTTTTTACGCTCAGTCAAAATACATTTTCTTTCTTTGCAAACTGTATTGAATTGAAATTTATATTTCAGAAACATCAATTCTAGAATTTCCCCATTGGAGATCAATGAAGGGTTATCTTATCTAAAACAGAAAATCCAGCATCACCATCATCACAATTACAACGATGATGTTTTAAAGTTTTAATAACAAAGTGTGTGTGTGTCCTTCAGGAGCAAAGACAACCCAAAAGCCTTCGACAACCCAGCGATGGACAGCACTGACAGCATAGTTTCCAGCATGTGACCTCCTGCGCGTCATCGTCACGAAGTGTGGACACAAAACACACAGAAAATTCTGCTTTATAACTAATTCTGTTGATAGATGATGTTTGTTTCGTCGTAGCTGTTGCCCCACACGGGTGGAGCTCACAGTGAGGAACTTCAGATGTCATCCATGTTGAATTTACCCACAAATATTTTCTCCAACTGATTTTCTCTGTTTGTATCTTCAAATGGGATGATGTGGCTCATCGGTCACTTTGCGATGCAGATAGTTGGCGTGTTTGCATGTGTTCCTGCGTCACGTGTGGATGCAGAGATTCAGCCAAGCAGACGTCCGTCCTCATTAATGAGTCATCTTTTCTAACAAGCTGCCGTCTCGACTCTCATTACTGATCAGTGAAACAATGACCCGCCTCTAATAATTAGTGAAGTCTCCTCTTAAAGAAGCAGCAGCTTCTCTAAAGTCCAGTCCAAACACACTCAAGCTCGCACTCCGGCAGGGCACATCGTGCTTTTAATAAAACACACATCATTTAGCACAGCGAAGACGATCAATAATCAGAACAGACAGATCGTTCACAACATTTGCACAGCTGGTTCAGCAGGCACATCAGAGCCTCTTTGGGTCCCCGAAATGGAATCTGATCTGATCTGATCTGATCTGATCTGATCTGTGTGGGGATGTCGGGTGAAGGACTTTGGTTCAGAGGCCGAGCTGCATGTTTCAGCCTTTAACGGTTTCTCCAAGTTAGAGTGTGAGCAGCGAATCTACTGGCCGTTATCGGTGTGTCTGTGGTCTGATCAGTGATCGGCAGAGAAACATCAGAGATGTGTTTAGTCTTTCAGCAATGCACTGTAAAATGTCCCAAACTACAACAACTTACAACAAGAAATCACACCGAGTCTGCAGCTGCATCTCACCTCATCTGGGAAAAAAGACCACGAGGACTTTCTGTCCAATTCTTCTGTCAAACTTGATCAAAATGTCTCGCAAATAATATCTGCCTCATTCTGTGTTAGCTGGACTTCAGACTCTGAAACCTGGTTCAGTATGTAGCATCATGACAGTTTGCAAAACAGTGACAAAATTTACCCACAGACTTCATGTACACGGACACATATTTTACAGTTTGTCGACCGTGACGGCACAAGTCGAAGATAGACAATTCGAGTCCACGTACATGAATTTCGTCAGCTGATTTTTATCCTCTGTGTGGTGCGAAACACTGACATGCTGGTTGTGAGTCATGGAATCCTGTGGGTTTATTTTTGATTATTTGACAAACTGCTGTGATGCTGTGTTATGATGATATAACATATGTGTAACATATCCGCATTAAAATGTCCAAAAATGGCTCGACCTTTGTTCTAAATTCCATTCAGTTTTTACTTACATTATCCCAAATGTTTCCAACAATATTCAAACGCAGAGAAATCTGTAATTTTATTCACGGTAACATAACGGGGAACCAAAAGTCTATAAAAACAGCAATCTGGCAAATGCTGTTTACACTAAACTATGTTGGTAATAGTGTGTTAGGTGTGAAATGTTAAAAATGAGTGTCTGAAACACATAAATATGAAGGGGGAGCAGATGAACAGTAAGGGAAGGACAGACGATGAAAGACTGATGAAAAGAGGAAGAAAAAGATGGAGTAGTTAACCAGTATGAAAACAGAGTCGACGAATGCGATGAAGCAGCAGGAGTTTGACCGCTGACCATTTAAGATGGCCAACGCGTATCCGCTTCCTCAAAACTGAAGCCAAAATATCCCTCATACGATTGCTGCCATCTTGTTGTGGTGACATCATTGGGAGCCAGAGTCTGTGCAGTAGTGACTGGGGGGCGGAGCTGCGTCATCCATTCATTTTAACTAGCTAAAATGACAACACATCAAAAATTATTTGATGTGTTTGGCCCATATTCCAACTGGAGGAGGAGGAGGGGCTTATGAGCTGCACTGCAACCAGCCACCAGGGGGCGTCCACCTGTTTGGGTGTCACTTTTGCATCTTTATATACAGTCATTTGGTTTGTCTGATGGATGCTTGTTCTGTTTAAAGGGATTTAAAGGGATCACAACTCTTTGAAACAACACGAGGAAACAACAAGAAACGACCGCTAGACGTTGTGATGACACTGCAGCTGTGATTGGCCTGATCCAGGATGTGTACCCGTCTTGCATTGCGGTCCCCCAAACGTTTTGTCACTGAGTGGCTCAAAAATAAATTTTAACCCTAGTGAAAACTACAGGTTCTGTAGTTCTGTACAGGTTCTGCTGTTCTCTGTGACAACATCCATCAGGACAAAGACCAAAGCCTCCTCAGGGGGCGCCAGAGAGCTGAAGCGGATGCATAAATACTGCAGGAGGTGAATTAATCAAACACCTCATTCCTGTCACTCAGTGCCATAAGTTAGAGAACACACAGCCATGAAACACACATTGATATCGTTCAGCGTGACGTCACTTCCTGAGGACATCATCTCTGTCCATCCAGAATAAACGTCCACGGATCCGCTCGGAAATCGGAGACAAAGACCATTCAGAACGTGCCTGAGAATCATGATACCTTAAAGTTTGCTTCGGTATCAAAGTAATCCAGTGATGGTTGTCTGTATATTGACGGCTAGGCTGCTAACAGGAGCTGCTAGCAGCTAATTCAGCACACATTTAATGGAGACTTCATGAAATGCAAACAAACTTATGCTAAAAACACAGAGCTGAAAAGGACAGCAGCACCTCCCAGTGATGAGCTGCTTTTGGATGAGTGGTTCCATCTTTTCATTAATCGTTTATTGTGCTCTGACTAAAAGATTCAACTGAACATCATCTCTATTTTCTCTGTGAATATTACCCAAATAACATAACTCTTTTCAAGAGACATCTTAGGAAATCATAAACAAATTCTGCAAAGTAAAGTGCAAACCCAGCTGGCTTTTGACTCTGAGTGAGTCCTGTGAGAAGACAAACCACAGCTGCAGGGTTTCCGTTCTAATGATTCAGACGCTGGCAAAACACACAACATACAATCATTAAACAACATCAAAAAAATACATTGTTAAATTCAAGCAAGATCAAAAAAATAAATTACACTTCAGCTACTCTGACGTCTACAAATAAAAGTACCCAGATTTCAGACGGTAATCGTGACAAAAAAGCTTGACTGATATGTTTTAAGACCGAAGCTCATCTCTGAGAAGCAAACGCGTTGTCTTCTTGATGCTGAAGCTTACAGCTGCTATGAAACAGTTCAGTTAGACGTTTCACACTGGACGCCAACAAGGCTGCCGACACAAAGCTACCGTCACGGAGGAAAGTTTCACGTTGAGCCTGAAGTGAGTCAGTCTGAAGTCTTAGTCCAGTCTTCTGTTCTCCATCTAAACCACAGCTGGGGGTTTGCGAGCGAGCGCCGCCTTCCCGTCGTTGTGCTAAGCTAGGCTAAACATGCGAAACATGTGGCCGTAGAGGACAAGAGAGTTGGACCAAATGTCAGCCTGTTGCCTCTAGGAAGCTTTTTATTGTTTTAAATGTCAGTGGAGACTCGTTGATTCTTTGTCTCCAGGGTGACCTCCATGTGGAAGACACTGTGTGTGCTGCTGGGGTGACAGGGGTCGTCTCCATGGAGATAAAAGAGCCTTTAGTGTGTGTGTGTGTGTGTGAAGAGTTAAATATTCACTATTACATTAAGAAATGATGACACTTCTTTTAGGACTGTGAAGGTCCTGTTAAGTTCTAAGTGGGACACTTTGACAGGCTGAAATCACTTCTCAGCCAGATGTTTTCTCATGCAGAAGTCTGCGACTGCCAATATTAAATCATATTTCTACATACTTGTTTATATAATTCAATCAAACTGAAAATGCACTGTACATGTGTGCCCACAACGTATGTGAAAACCCTTCTGTCACTGTCATTTCCCAGTTTGAAAACGCACAATCACTTTCAGTTTGTAAAGAAAAATTCCCTTTTCGCTCTGCAGCTGTTGGAGGGCTTGAATGAGTTCATATATTGTGTTTCCAGACTCTGCTCACCGGTCGCTTCCACCTTTATGGATCTGCTCAGTCGCTAACGGCTAAGCTAAGGTGTGCTGCAGTGTCAGAGGACACTTCCCTTATGTTCACCTGGATTATGGACCAAACCCGTCGTCTGTCCTCAGGCTCAGCGTGACGGCAGAGTTTACTAACTGGTTCAGTAATCTTTATCTGTTCCATATTCTGAATCGTAATCGGTCCAGTAAAAGAGTTTCTCAACCTTTTCTGGCCTGTGACATCATGTATGACATCATGTTGACTGCTGGATGGACGTTGATGCGATCATGAGTCCTGCCAGCTCCAGTGGCTCACACTGAAGTTTCATGTTCCCCACAAGACAAACTGGAATAAACTTTAGGACCGCTGCTAATGATAATTTTCCCAGAGTCTGCGAATGTTTTGTCCAACCAACAGTCCAAAACCCAAAGACTTTCAGGTTACAGTCACAGAAGATTAAAACCAGCAAACAGTCACCGTCCAGAAACAATCCGACCCCGTCTCTGTACCAGGCGACCACACTGAGGGCCCCGAGCCCAAGGTTGAGAAGCTTTTTCTACGTTAATGTTTTGAGATACACGTGACAAGTTTCACCCACAGGCAGCAGGAAGATTGTGTGGGCGTGTGTGCGTGTGTGTGTGTGTGTGTGTGCGTGTGTGTGTGTTGGCACCATCTGATGCTCTTTCTTTTTTTGCATGTTGAGCTCAGAGTTCATGATGATTCACAGTCAGAGAGTCAAAGTGTGTGTTTGGAGCTCCTGTGTTCATACGCGTGTGTGTGTGTGTGTGTGTGTTATGACAGGACGTCCAGGGTGACTGTTCCTCTCTGTTTCTTCAGGATGGCGACCGCCTGTTCGTGCGTCACTCCCTGCAGACTCTCGCCATTCACCGACAGGATCTGGTCGCCTCGCTTCAGCCGCCCATCGACCGCCGCTGCACCCTGAAACACAAGCCAACGCGTCGTGATGGCGCCGTCAGTCTGGTGTGAAGAAACATGATAGGCTGGAACGTTCATTACACAGCAGCAGCAGTTTACCTGCAGCTAACCGCAGGTAAAAGTGGCTGCAGCTTGCTAATGGCAAACAAACTCCTCACCGAGAGATCAGATGTCATTGAAAATTTGCAGCCACTAAGTGCCAGATGTGATGAAGTGACGTGACTGGACCACCTGACAAAGCTAACGTTAGCATGCTAACACCTGACCCATTCAACATTCAAAAAACTTGATGTTTGCACAAGCCCAACAAAATCGCAACAGCAACGTCAAACGGCGCATTTACATTTTAGACTTTGCACTCGTTTACAAAGAACAAATCAGCCAGGAGATACCTGCAGGCAGCAAAACAACAAAACATATTCACAAAATTCAAAGTGTAAAATCCAACTAACGAGAATGAAACCGCAGAGAGGACGTGGTGTGACCGACACGGGCTGGTGGCGTATTGGTTGTTAACGGGCGTGTGAACCTCGTGTCTGTGCGTTAGGCCTGTTAGCATAGCTTAGCATAAAGACGGACACAAAGACAGGCTCTGACCTTGCTGAAGACGGTCTTGACGTAGATGGGCAGGTCTCCGTGCGGGCTGCCAAATCCTCCGACGATGCTGAAGCCGAGTCCCTCAGAGCCTTTCTCCAGACTGATGCTGCGGGGCCGCGGACCCCTGAGGAGGAGGAGACGGAGGTCCAGAGTCCAGGTAAGCACCACGTGTCATCATGTTTACCTGTTTACCTGTGTGTGTGTGTGTGTGTGTGTGTGTGTGTGTGTGTGCGCTCACTCTGGCTCTGCCGTGTGTGTGTCGGTGTTGGCTGACAGACCGGAGCTGCTGGACAAACTCTCTACCTGAGTGGCGATGGCGCTGATGTTGGTGTCCGCTACCACCTGAGACACACACACACACACACACACACACAAACCAACCAAATGAATTAAAATGTCGAATGTTTCTGAAGTATCACGAGCTGGAAATACTCAGGGCTGATAGCTCGAAGTTGTACTTGTATGCAGTACTGGAGTAGATGTACTCAGCTACCTGCAGGCTGATGTTTCCGTAGCTGTTCTTCAACATGGTGACGACCTCGCCGTGTGACAGACCGTCCACCGACTGACCATTAATACTGACAATCCTGTCGCCCACCTGACCCAGCACACACACACACACACACACACTCTGTCATGTTATCTCTCGTGGGACGGACATTCATAGCATCAGGACACGCCTTCGTCTCTCAGTCTACCTTAAGTCGGTGTGTTTTGGCTGCGACTCCGTTGGCCTGAATCATGGCGATGAAGATGGGGATGTCGCCCAGCGGGCTGCCCTTCCCGCCTGCTATACTCACCCCGAGGGAGTCGTTGACACCCTGAGGGGGGAGAGACGTAACGGTAAAGACAGGAGACACCTCCTCACATCTGAGAGATTACAGACTTCAGAGCAGCAAACTGCACATATTAAAAGCTACAGTAATGCCCTTCCCTACGGCGTGTGAACACAATCAGATCAGATCAGAATTCCTTTATTAATCCCTGGAGGGAAATTCTTGTTCTTACAGACATTGCACATGCAGTATTCCCGACCAAGAAAGGAGAAAAGTGCAGAGTATAAAAATAGGATAAAACAAAAACTAAAATCTCAAGTACAGGTATTTACAGAAAAACTGTATTCAAAAATTTTTTAAGAAAATTTAAAAATACAGGTATGTACAATGTGTAAAAGAGCCAATATGTACATTGTATATACAAGTGAGTGTGTCGGTCACAGTGCTGAGTTTAACAGTTTGATGGCGACAGGCAGGAATGATTTCCTGTGTCGCTCTGTGGTGCATCGTGGGAGTCAGAGTCTGTTGCTGAACGAGCTCCTGTAGCTGATCAGCACATTGTGGAGAGGGTGAGAGGGAAAGTCCAGTATAGTTCTTATTTTGGACAACATCCTCCTCTCAGACACCACTGTCAGAGAGTCCAGTTCCTCTCCCACAACATGGTGGCCTTCTTAATGATTCTATTGAGTCTGTTAGTGTCCCTCACCCTCAGGCAGCTGCCCCAGCAGACAGCAGCATATGTGATGGCACTGGACACCACCGACTCATAGAACATCCTCAGCATCGTCCTGCAGATGTTGAAGGACCTCAGCCGCCTCAGAAAGTAGAGGCGGCTCTGGCCCTTTCTGTAGACCATGTCCACGTTCTTGCACCAGTCCAGTTTGTGACCAACCTGTCATAGCAGGGGAGCCCCCTTATCCAGCTCACATCCAGACCGTATCCAGACTGGTTTTAGTGAGGAATGCAGATGGAAGCCACATTTGGAGGCAGTTTGAAACCTGATTCCAGTCTACCTCTGCAGAGGCGTGTTAGGCTGAACTCCAGAATCAGACTTCAGGGAGACTGAAGCGCATCAGAGCGGCTGTTTGTGTGGCGGTCGGAGGATTCCCGCACTGCCCGCTCAGGACAACTGTTTTCTCACGCTTCAGTGGCGTGTAAAGTCACTGCAGCCTGTGCAGGCTGATGACGTCCGGACACACGAATCCCATCTGATCAGCTAGAAAACCGCGTGGCCAGTCCGCCTTACAGATCTGATCTGATGCGTCCGCAGTGTGGACAAAGACTGAGACGAGGTCACATGGTCTGAGAGCTGTGATCAGCAGATGGCTGAGCAGCTCATAGAATCTGACGGGCTGCCAAATCGGACGCAGCGGCAGCAGTTTTCTTCCTGTCGGTGCAGACCACGTGAGCAGAAGCAGTTTTTCACTGACCGGTTTACCGGATGTTCTCACCTCATCCTACTGAGTATCACTTTGTGTGTACTGCATACGTGTTCAGTATGTGTACTTTGTTACTCTTTCACTTACCCTCGTGATCTCCACCGTGCGGACGCCACCATCTACGCCTGCACGCACACAAACAAAGAGAAATACACTTCAGCAGTCAGCATCACAGGTGACACGACATCATCACACTGAGCCCATCCAACACGACGATGTGGTGAACACCCACAGGTCTTCTGCTTCTCATGAACATGACTTTAATGCACTTTGGTAAAACTGAAGTTATTTTTTTCCAATGCTGTAAAGGAAAAATCCAGCAAAAACGAAGATTCACAAACTTTTTTTAAATTTCTGTTATTTCTGTGGTGGCCGATCAGAGACTGAACTTTTGTTTCTGGGTGAACTGTTCCTTTAACCACACAAATCCCTCACTCAATCCCAATCCATTCATCATCAGTGAACTAACCGCAGCTCTGAAGTCAACCTTCCACACGTCTAAAGGTGCACTGAGCGAGCGCTTCAGTCTTTCAGGTTCTCTTCTGCTGTTGCTAAAACTTAAATATAAAATGTACCGTAAATTTAAACTTCAAACGTTCCAGCTGCAGACGAGACTTTGTGTATTTCAGTCCGCTCTGTCAGGTTGGAGGACTGTGGGAAAACGGAGTTCCTCACAGGATTCATGTTTTCCTACCTGTGCTGTTGGAGGAGGAAGTGATGTCACTGCTGGATTTTGTGTTGTTGTTGTTGTTGGGGGGCAGGGGGCCGCTGGAGGTTGAGGTCGGGGGGTCAGAGGGCGGAGCCACAACACCTGAGACGTTCCCGCTCACATGACTCATCTGAGACAGAGTTTAAACGTGCTGTGACGCTGGACTGTTTGTGTTGTGTTTTCTCCACAAAATGCACAAATCATTTGTGTACATTAATAACACGTTTGTGTTTCTATTCCTGTGAGGACCCACACAGCTCACACACACACACACACACACACACCTGACTTCCTTGCGAGTTATGTCTGGATGAGATCCAGGATGCAGCTTTGAGTCGTCCGAGCTCCAACAGGACCGGACCGCGAGCGCACTGCAGAACACACACACGTGTGTGTCAGGTATGTGCCCACGTTCACAGACAAGCAGCACAGCTTTCCATCAGCATCAGTGTGTGTGTGTGTGTGTGTGTGTCTGTGTGTGCGTATGCACCTTCAGTACTGCGGCGACGGTCTCCTGGGAGGCGTGTCTCGTGTCCTCGCCATTGACTGACAGGATCTGATCTCCCTGCATCAGACGACCATCCAGCTCAGCGGCGCCTCCTCTGACCACCTCGGAGATAAACACACCACTGCCACTCCTACACACACACACACACACACACAGACAGACACACAGACAGGCACAGAAACACACACACACACAATGTGAACCCAGAAGCAGCAGCACACACACACACACACACACACACACACACACACACACACACACACACACAGACACAGAAACACACACACAATGTGAACCCAGAAGCAGCAGCACACACACACACACACACACACACACACAGACAGACACAGAAACACACACACACACACACACAATGTGAACCCAGAAGCAGCAGCACACACACACACACACACAGTGCTGTCGCGTGTGTTTTTGAAGGTGGACCTCTTCCCAACGATGCTGAGTCCCAGTCCTCTGCCGCTCTTCTTCTGCAGTTCCACCTTAAAGATGTCCAGGTTCTCCTCGTCTCTGTACTGAGCCTCGTCCCTCAGCACCGTCAGGCGAACCTTCGCCGGCGTCTGTCGCAGGGCGGCGATGGCCTCCTCGTGGGACGCCCCGCGGAGGTCCACCCCGTTCACCTGGACACACACACACAGTGCTGTTATGTCTTCTGTCTGTCTGTTACATAGTTTGTCCAGCAGAGGGCGCTGACACAACACACTGAATTTAACTCCAACAGCTGAGGATTCCTATCAAAAAGTCAGCTGATATGTCGTCGATATGTCGTCGATATGTCGTCGATATGTCGTCGATATGTCGTTATCAGACTTTAAAACTCTCAGATCCTGATGTGTGCGAGTACCTCGAGTATCTGGTCTCCGGCCCACAGTCGTCCGTCTCTGGCTGCAGCCCCTTCTTCATAAACCTCATGGATCACTATGGCATCCTGGAGGACACAAAGAAACCAGAACTGTGTGTGTCACTGTGTGTACTGTCATGTACACTGTGTGTGTGTGTGTGTGTGTGTGTGAGAGAGAGAGAGAGAGTGAGAGATACCAGCTGTGTGTCTCTTCCTCCCACTATACTGAGCCCCAGTCCTGATCGACCTTTACAGATCTCCAACAGGGTCTCCTGACCAGGAACCACCACACAGCAGGATGGGTCTGAGGAGGCAGAGGAGGAGGAAGAGGAAGAAGAGAAAGAGGAGGAGGAAGAGGAAGAGGAGGAGGAGGAGGAAGAAGAAGAGGAAGAAGAGGAGGAGCAGGAGGAGGAGGAAGAAGAAGAGGAAGAAGAGGAGGAGGAGGGGGAGGAGGAAGAAGAAGAGGAAGAAGAGGAGGAGGAGGAAGAAGAAGAGGAGGAAGAAGAGGAGGAGGAGGAGGAGAAGGAGGAAGAAGAAGAGGAAGAAGAGGAGGAGGAGGAGGAGAAGGAAGAGGAAGAAGAAGAGGAGGAGGAAGAAGAAGAGGAAGAAGAGGAGGAGGAAGAGGAAGAGGAGGAGTGGGAGGAAGAGGAGGATGATTAGTTTGTTTTCTGTTGAAAGGAAAGTGTTTTCTCTGTATTCAGTCTGTATTCATTGTTCCTGTATTATTCTGTATTATGTGTTGGATAATTGTACAACATGTGTCAAACCCGAGGCCTGCGGCCCAAATCTGGACCGGCACCTGATGTTATGTGGCCTGCTGACTGGTCTGCACACGCAGAGCTACTTATTACTGATGAACTCAAACCAATGAGAATGCAGGAGCAGTAACATCCGGCTGAAGCAGGAAGTGGGTGTGGGTGTGGGTGTGACGCTCCTGAGCCGTTCGTATGGACCGTTATGGTTCAGTTGCAGCTCTGGCTGCAATTGGTTGTTGTTCTCGTCCATGAGAACATTTTGTACGCAGCACACCGTTTTACAGCACACGTGTGTGTGTGTGTGTGTGTGTGTGTGTACCTCTGTTGGCTGTCTGCAGGTCTGGGCTGAGCAGAGGAGGAGATGCTGCGGTCTGTTTACTGAAGCTGCTGTGGGACCTGTAGGACTGGACACACACACACACACACACGTGCACACACACACGCACGCACACACACAGATCAAATTTATTGATCAGCTGAGAAAACTCAGAGGACACAAACTGAAGCTGAAAAAGCAGACAGAAGTACAGAAACTGAGCTGCGCAGATTGAAGCTGGAAACGTTTGTTATTCAGTCGTTCTGTCGTTACCTGCTGCTCCTGCGATGCCTTCAGGGCCTGTAGTTCATTTTCTGGAGACTCTGCAGCTTTCAGCCTCTGTAGGGAACACACACACTTTAATATATTTTGTTGTACTCTTGGTGAAGTACGATTTTAAATGCGGCGTGCGGTGACTTCTGAGTGCAGTACCTTCCTGAAGGTGTCGGCCTCTCTCAGACTCCTGGGGGCGCTGCTGCTGTCCCGGTTCTGTTCTGCTTCGTCACTCGTCTCGTCCTGTCCGGCAGACTGAACGTCAGTTTGCACTGTCACCATCTCTGCATATTCAATCTCAGAGCTATAAGACAGTTTAACATGTGAGACTTGGACTGACCGGTGCGTCAGACGATGGGTGGAGCGTCAGGCCGTCAGCGGGGACGGAGACACCGAGAGGAGCCGGACAGACAGACTGACACGCACGCCCACACACACACACACACACACACAGAAGAAGTCAGTCCACAGGTCCTTCACTTCTCTCTCCACCTCCAGACTTAATGTAAAAGCTGACATTCCTGATTCTAAAAGCTGACAGTGAACGTCTCACAGGCCAGTGAACAACCTGCAGCGATTTTTAAGGAGCAGCTTTCAGACCGACAGTAAACAGAGGACACAAACACAACACGGTGCAGCTGGCAAACGGTGAATAAAGTTCCTTTCACAGTCATCAAATGTCTCGATGGTTTGACCAATCAGGCCAAAAGTATGTGGACGGGGATGCCGTGTACCTGCCTCTGTGGGTGCATCAAGGTGTGTGTCCATACCTCAGAGCTGACAGGGCTGAGCAGGGGGGGAGGAGGGGGAGTCGAGAAGGGGGGGACGGCCATCTGGTTTATCGCATCTTCACTTCTACAGAAACAGAGAGAGAGAGACAGACAGGCAGGAAGGCAGAGAGACAGACAGGCAGGAAGGCAGAGAGACAGACAGGTAGGCAGAGTGACAAACAGGCAGGAAGGCAGAGAGACAGACAGGCAGGCAGGCAGGCAGACAGACAGACAGACAGGCAGACAGACACAGATAGGCATGCAGGTAGACAGACATGCAGGCAGGCAGGCAGACAGACAGGCAGACAGACACAGATAGGCATGCAGGTAGACAGACATGCAGGCAGGCAGGCAGACAGACAGACAGACAGGCAGGCAGACGGACAGACAGACAGGCAGACAGACAGACAGTTAGGCATGCAGGTAGACGGACAGACAGACAGAGAGACAGACAGGCAGGCAGACAGAGAGACAGACAGGCAGATCAGTTTTGGCTGCAAGACGAAAACAAAACATTTTCATCTCCTCAGTGAGAAACTGACTGAGTTTATTATTAATGCAGACGCTTCACCACCTGAGCCCACACTCTCACACACACACACACACTCTCACACACACACACACTCTCACACACACACACACACACACACACACTCTCGGTGGCAACATGTCAGTTCGTGTTTCCTCACACTCTCTGTGAGCTGATGTGATGTGTGGCTGAGCTGCAGCACAGACACAACAGACCTGCGTTACACCTGAACAAAAGCGTCTAATGAGGTGGAACAGACCGTGTCTGTAGCTTCGTCAGTGATTACAGTTTGTTCCACTTAACTGTTGCTGTATTTGGATCTCTGGGTTCACCTTCAACGGTTTTCCACCTCAGCATGTTTCCAGGTGTTTCCAGGTGTTTCAGCGTAGGGACGTCCGTGGCCTCTCCGGTCAGGACCGGTCAGGTGGTCTCGTGATGTCACAGGCCGTACAGGTGTGCTGTCAGGTTTCTGAAGGGCCACACGTGAAGCTCGATGTGGGCGGCCGTCACCATCTTGGGCTTTGTCTGACTCCGCCTCATTCCTGGCTAATCCTAACATGGGCCAACAGGTGGAGCGTGGGTGGAGCCACACTGTGTGAAACTTTCTGCAGGTTGCTGTTTAAATCAAATGAAATCCTTCTAAGCTGATCAGAGCTGCGATGTGTGGACCACACGTCATCCTGTCCGCTTTCCGCTTTTCTGACCTCCAACCTTTCAGGACGCCGTGATGCCTTCGATGCTGTCGGTTGTCTTTCACTCTGACTCACTGACGACAGGGAGTCTGACCTTTACATCATCATCATCATCACCATCACGTGTTTCTGCTCGTTAATTACATCCGTCAACGTTCATAAAGCTGCAGGCTGCTGATCAGACTTCCTGTCGCTTTCCTCGGCGGCGGCTGATGACTCGCCTCCAGCTCCTGATGGGAACATCACCGTAATCCAAACTAACAGTCAAACAGCAGCTCTGAAATCAGATTTATCAGATCAACAACAACAACAACAACAAAGAGCCTCGGGGGTCGCAGAGCAGGAAACGACTAAACCAACAACACGTCCCTGAAGTGTGTGAACGACACGAAGGGGGAGGCGATGAGACCTGCAGTCTGGCATCTGCTACGTGACAACATATGGTGCGAATCCACCATGAGGGCACTTCAAACCTGCCGCAGAGACGCCTAAAGTCGGCCGTTTGATTTGAGCACTAAGTGGAGCCATCTGCGGACCCCAGATTAGCATCAGAAATGACACAGATGAAAACACTGGAGGTTTTGTCTCAAAGCGGACACCACAAACATCCTCCTGTCATCCTCCAGCAAACCTGTGCAGTGCGGCTGCAGCATGAGACACACCGTGTGCGTTTAGAATCAGTCTGGATCAATACATCGATTCAGTGACGCCTTTATTTTCCCATGGTACACCTGTGTCACCAGTTTGGAGCAGGAGGAGGAGGAGGAGCAAGAGGAGGAGGAGGAGGAGCAAGAGGAGGAGGTGGAGGAGCAAGAGGAGCAGGAGGTCCACACTTCCTTTGAACCACCATCGTCAGCAACACAGCAGTAAGTGGATGTGAAGGGAAACAGCTGACGGTTCAATCAAGCCAAGTGTTCCTTCAGACTCAGAAAGTCCTGAACACAACAGAGACGCCACCTCACACGTTAGCTCAGGTAGATCACGTTTACTGAGGTTAATGTGTGTTTCTGTGGTACATGTACCGACGTAAAAATACCACAATGTTGCAAGTAAAAGTCCTCCATTTCAGTAAAAGTACAAAAGTACATTAGTACTTAAAAGTATAATTAAAAGTTCCAAAAGTTAAAGAAGCTCATTTCAGCTGTATGCATATAAACTGCATGTGATCACTTTAACGTGACAGCTGGTCACGCAGGACTAATATTAACTTATTTATCCTTCTATTTCAAACAGATCACTTTTACTGCCAATCATAATTTGTTGTGGATTGTTTGTGTCGTTGATGTCAGTAAGACGTGTAAAAGTGTCAGTATGTTTATGTGAGGCAGTCAGATCTGATCTGAGCAGCAGACGTGGACACTTTCTCTCACTACATTTCCCATGATGCAGCTGGACCGAGCCCTTCACCACACCCGTTTCCACCGACTGACCACGCGTTCTTTTAACTAGACACAACTGAATTAAATGTCTCCTCCTCCTCGTCCATTACCGTTTACTGATGATGTGTCCTTGGTGAAGGGGAGGCTGGCAGGAAACAGGATTTATGGGTCAGTCTTTGGTTCCACTTCAGCTAAGAGGCCTCACGACTATCAACAACAAACAGATCACTGATCAGCTCAGAGTCTCGGCGAGGGAGATAAAAACGTTTGTCCTGAGGGTGGCGCTGGAGGGAAGGTCAAGTGGTCTTTAGACGTGAATGTGTGGAAGCAGGAACGACATCAGGACTTTTGCTGATGTGTTTGGATCAAACAACATCTGATCACTCTGATCATGTGGGGAACTCAGTGTTTGAATGACGAGTTCCCCTGAAGGCAACACTTCATTTGCGTTTATGATGATGCAGTGAAACACTTCAAGCCCTGTTGTCCCCGTCAGCCATGTGTGTGACATGATGCGTGTGGATATGGATACGTGTGTGTGTGTGTGTGTGTGTGTGAGAGATCAGCACTCGGTTCAGAGTTTCAGATCCTTTCAGATCTCATCCTCAGTTTCAATGTGCCAAAATCCATTTCTTTGTATTCTTACATCAAAATCAAGTGTTCTTCCTCTAAATCAAAATCTGATGTGTGCTTATGGAGGCCACAACCAGTTTCAGTCAATAACGTCATGACATCCACCCATCAATCAATCAATCAAATTCATCAGCCGATCAGAGTGTAATCTCACACACGGTCACATGTGCAGAGGGACAGACGTCATCATGGTCCAACAAGGCCTGTTTCCATGGCAATGCGCTATGAGGCTCCTGCCCCGTTGACATCCCATTGCTCATCGCTGTGGTGACCTTTGTCCAGAGATAAATCATTCAGCGGCGGCCCGTGGACACGACTTTAATGAGATTTTGTCACCTGGCTGAACATGGCGAAAGTGGCGGCGTCCTCCTGCTTCAACACACCGCACGGATTCAATCAGAGCAGCCGCCAGGGAAACAAAACCCTCGCCATCGTCATAACGGGAGAAAACCTTTTAGTGAGGAACCCAACTGACCGACCACAGAGAGAATCATGGGAGGATAACATCCTCTGTGTTCAGATCCAATCGAGCGAGAGCAAAAAGCCTCCTGGTCCGGTTCGGTTTTTCTGACACAACAACACGTCAGCCAGCAACACATTCAGACAAATAAGTTCAAGTTTCTCCCTCTCTCACCAGGACAGACAGAACAACTGACAGAACAACCGACTCCATCCACTCTGGATTCTGCTGTCAAACAGTGGCGTCGACAGAAGCTCCACGGGTCCACACACTTCAAACGCGTGTTGTAACTGATTAACAGAGGAAACAACAGATTATTCAGCAACGGACATAAAGTGAGCTGATGAAAGTCAGCTGGAAGCTCCTCCGCCCTTTAATCGTCATCGTTTTCTTGGTCTTTAGTCGTCTGTGCTGTCGTCCTGCAGCACGGATAACCTGTGCAGGTGAAATGAAGGATGACCTGCTGTGTGATGAGCCTCTCAGCAGTCTCTCTGCGCTGTAAATCCTGCCTGGCAGAGGGACTAAACTGGTCTGACGTGGGAGGCTTTGGTCTTAATGAGACCTCAGTAAAATACACCACACCTGCTCCCTTCAAAGCTGCAAACCAATCGCTGCAGCAGAAAGCTCATTTCTGCAGCTGAGGAGGAGGACAGAGATCCCCTGTCTCAAAGGACTTGTCTCAACAACGAAGGACCGTCTCCTCCTGTTGGCTTTGGTCGACTTTTCACCTCAGCTGCCTTCAGATCAGACGGCAGGTTTTGATGAGAAGCTTCAGGAAGGTTCTTGTCTGTAGCTCTCAGGGTGGAGACGCCCGAGTGCAGCTCAGCCTGAGACATCTGAGTGCTGGTCCAGCTGATGGTGGTGGATGTCCCTGAAAAAACCCCTCTGAAGGGCCTGCACCGCCGCTGGGTGGTCAGGAGGCTTTCAACACGTCTTTCTGCTCCTCAGGATCTGTTACATCCGTCCGTCTGCCCGTGGAGTCCCGAGGAAAACATGAGAAATGGACCAGACGAGATCGATGTGATCACCGACTTGTTGCTGTTTGTGTTTGTGGTTTTCAGGCGGCAGCCATGTTGGCTCTGAGCTTTTAGTTTCCTTCAGGAAGCTTCTGGCTGCTGCAGCATCAGCATCATGATTTTTACCTGCTTCGTTGTTTTCATCTACATCCTGGTCCCTGCTGCTGCTGCTGCGATGGCCCAGATTCAGCATGAGGATCAATAGTTTCATTTGATCAGATCCAGGGAATCAGCTGCTGGTGAAGTCTCTCTGCTGTCAGTGACGTTAACACACTCTTCCCTCCATCATCATCGTGTAAAAGGCTGTGAACTCTGGTGCAGTCAAAGAAAAGGAAGCTTCTGGCTCGACAAAACTTCAGTATTTCAGTCTGACCTGAACCTGAGAAAACGGTTTTATTACAAGACATCCTTAAAGGACACTTCTGCTCTATTTTCAATGTATTTCCCATAAACGTGTCTGTGACTCGATGGGTTGTGCTAACTAAAAGGACTCATGAGAAACATTCACATCCGCTTTGAGAGGACACAAAGTAAACGCAGGCTTTTACACGAGCATTTAGTTTCTGTAAGTCAGGGGAAAACTTTCCCAGCATGCCCTGCAGTCCTACCTGAGCAGGATGAGTTTCACCTTGGAGGCGGTGCTCTTGATGATGGCCGAGGCGTTCTGATGACTCCGCCCATAAAGAACCTGGTTGTTAATCTGACAGACAGACAGGCAGAGAGACAGACAGATGATTATCCTCATTTCTACATTTCATAAGATGACAAATGAAATATCATCACATTATAAACAGTGTAATAAAGAACAAGTGAAGAATCATATCTCTCACACACACACACACACACACACACCATGTGGACAGTGTTTGTGTGTCCTGCTTTATTATATGTATTGTTGCACTAATGTATAAATCTTTCATCTGCGGTTGTGTGTGTGTGTGTGTGTGTGTGTGTGTGTGTGTAATTGTGCATCGCTTGGCTGGACATAAATTTTTCAGGAGTCTGTGATGCTGCTGTAATGAGGAGATGACAGCCAGGACGTCAGTGTTACTCTCAGTGTTACTTTAATATTCATGCCAAGAACCTGGAAACCCCCTCACACACACACACACACACACACACACACACACCACAGAGTTACCTTTTCTCCTCAGCACTCATCAATAAGCAGCCAGCAGATGTGATTGGTTCTTTCTGACTGAACATCAGGTAAACACACACACGCCGTCAGCACGCGCTCACTGAACTCATGATGTCACAGCCACGCTCACCTCCAGCAGCTCGTCTCCCACTCGAATGCGTCCGTCTCGAGCGGCCGCCCCGCCCGGATGGAGTCCCACCACGAAGATGCTGAGGCGGGACCGGTCTCTGTTTCCTGCCAGGCTGAGACCCAAACCCTGCCGCTCCTTCTCCAGCTCCACACACAGCAGCTCCCCACGAAGGTCTCCATAACGCTCACACCAGCGCTCTGCAGGAGGAGGAGGAGAAGGAGGAGGAGGAGGAGGGGGAGGAGAAGGGGGAGGAGAAGCAGGAGGAGGAGGAGAAGGGGGAGGAGAAGCAGGAGGAGGAGGAGAAGCAGGAGGAGGAGGAGGAGGAGGAGAAGGAGGAGAAGGGGGAGGAGAAGGGGGAGGAGAAGCAGGGGAAGGGGGAGGAGAAGGGGGAGGAGGAGGAGGAGAAGGGGGAGGAGAAGCAGGAGGAGAAGCAGGAGGAGAAGCAGGAGGAGGAGGAGGAGAAGGAGGAGAAGGGGGAGGAGAAGCAGGAGGAGGAGGAGGAGAAGGAGGAGAAGGGGGAGGAGAAGCAGGAGGAGAAGCAGGAGGAGGAGGAGGAGGAGGAGAAGGGGGAGGAGAAGCAGGAGGAGGAGGAGGAGGGGGAGGAGAAGCAGGAGGAGGAGGAGGAGAAGGAGGAGAAGGGGGAGGAGAAGCAGGAAGAGGAGGAGGAGGAGGAGGAGGGGGAGGAGAAGCAGGAGAAGGGGGAGGAGAAGCAGGAGGAGGAGGAGGAGGAGGAGGGGGAGGAGAAGCAGGAGGAGGAGGAGGAGGAGAACAGGGAGGAGGAGGAGAGGGAGGAAGAGGAGGAGGAGGAGGAGGTGGAGGAGGAGGAAGAAGAGGAGGTTAACAGAGAAACCAGCACAAACCAGGACTCTGGGTTCTTCACTGCAGCTGAACAGCAGGGGACAAACAGATGAAGTGGACGAGAGGAGGACGAGAGGAGGACGAGACGTGGCAGGAGCAGAAGTGGAGACGAGCTTTGAATTAAGTTTGGTGTCAAACAAAATGCTGCCTAACCGTCCGTGAAATAAACAACAAACGCAGAGACGCGAGTGAAATCCAAAGCTGACATTAAACAGCGTCATTCAGTCTGACGGAGGATTAGAAACTCATTCAGAGAAAGTAAAAGCCGCAGAGATTAAAGATGGCGGATCACATGACTCGTGACCAGCTGAAGGCGAGCTGACGTTTCTTTGTGGCAGCGACGTGAACGCTTTTCGTCTGCAGTAATAAACTTTTAGAGGCTGAACAAAGTCAGTCGACTCAAACTGAAGGAGAACTGCTGAGTCATGCTTCGATATCGTCAACAGTCCCACGACCCCCCACACTGAGGCCCGGGGTTCAGCCTGCAACCTCACTTAACTGGACACCAGCGCTGTCCACATCAGCCCAACAAAGATTATTTGAGGGAGGAAGTGAAGGACACAGAGACAAGAGGAGAAGGAGGAGGAGAGGCGATGATGACAAATCTGAAGAGAGAGAC